>NW_007749708.1:0-10681 GCF_000696425.1 Galeopterus variegatus | reverse complement strand
CAGAGGCTGCGCCATTTTGCAGTCCCACCAACAATGTATGAGAGTTCCTTTTTCTCTGCAACCTCGCCAGCATTTATCGTTCAGAGTCTTTTGGATTTTAGCCATCTTAACTGGGGTGAGATGGTATCTCAGTGTGGTTTTGATTTGCATTTCCCGGATGCTGAGTGATGTTGAGCATTTTTTCATATGTTTGTTGGCCATTTGTATATCTTCCTTAGAGAAATGTCTATTTAGCTCTTTTGCTCCACCAGATTCTTAACTCTTTGAAAACAGGTACTGTGTTTTATTCTATTTTATATTCCTGGTGCATTGCACAGTTGTTGGCATATAATAAGCACTTAGAAATATTTGTTGAAGAAATGGGGATAAAATGTAGCTTACTCAGTGAAACTATTTTGTCTGATACTATAATGGTGGATACATGTCATTATATATTTGTCAAAACCCATAGTACAACACCAAGAGTGAACCCTAATCTAAACTATGGTCTGTGGGTGATAATGAGTTGCCAGTATAGGTTCATAGATTGTAACAAATTTACCACTCTGGTGGGGATGTTGATAATGGGGAGGCTGTGGAGGTATATGGGAAATCGCTATACCTTCCTGTCATTTTTGCTGTGAACCTAATATTGCTCTAAAAAATAAAATGTTTTTGAAAAAGCAGCTAGTTAGCAAATTGTTAGTTTTTTTCCTCCCTAAATATGAAACTTTAGAAATATTCCTGCATTCTTTTTTTTTTTTTTTTTTAAACAAAGATGACCAGTAAGGGGATCTTAACCCTTGACTTGGTGTTGTCAGCACCACACTCTCGCAAGTGAGCCACAGGCTGGCCCTGTTCCTGCATTCTTTAATTCTGTAGTCTTTTTGTCCAACCAAAAATTTTTCAAGGGAAACGCATCTTTCGTTTCAACAGAAATTTAACTTACATCAAACTTTTCCAGATTTATTTTGTTAAACAATGACTTTCCACTGAAGTGTACAGTGGATTTAATGAAAGTAAATATCTACTGACTGATTCCTTATTAATGAGATATATTTATTATTTTTAACTAAGGTTAATTAATCATTTTTGTTTCCTTTTCAGTGTGCTCATGGATAACATGAAACATGTATTAAAACTAAATAAGTTAATAATGAAATCACAACAGGTAAGCTTGAGCATTAGGCTACTTATACATTCTCATGATTTTAGTAACAACTTGCTGGTAACTGTATTGTATAATGATTAAATAGATTTGTGCAAAGGGACTGGTATGATTGGAATTCACTCTCCTTAAGTTGTTTCTTTCCTTTTTTCTTTTTTTTTTTTAAGCTGGTCAGTACAGAGATCAAACCCTGGACATTGGTGTTATCAGCACCACATTCTAACCAACTGAGCTAACCGGCCAGCTTAATTTTTTCATAACTCCATTATTTCTCACTGATGTTGCAAATCATCTATTTATAATTTAAACCTTGTCTTCTCCCTTTTGTGTGTGGAAATAGACGAGTTGAAAACCAAAGCTTTAGTAAACATAAAATAATATATAAAACTTAGTGATTTAAGTATTATATAGATTTGTTCTTAAGTAATGTGCTTTAATCTTTTTATTCTTAATAACAGGAGTCTTGGGATTTAGAGGAAAAACTGCTTGATGTTAGAAAGAAGAGACTGCGTATGTAGAACACTTTTTTTTCCTTTTTTTGGTGGAACATGTTTTCACCTACTTTGGAGATTGAGAAGGCCAGATCTCTTAGCCAGTGAGAAATTTCTTAAAATTTTGGACGTGACAATTTAAAAAGGAGGATTTAAAATACATTTTGCTTTGTTTTTGTTGTTTTAACAGCACCGCACTCTCCCGAGTGAGCCACAGGCCGGCCCCTGTTTTTGTTGTTTTAAAACTTGATTGTTGTTGTTGTTTGTTGTTATTTTTTGGCAGCTGGCCAGTATGGAGAGGATCCGAACCTGTGACCTTAGTGTTACCAGCACCATGCTCTCTCAAGTGACGTAACTGGCCAGCCCTTGTTTTAGAACTTTAAATCACAAAATTAGTAATAGATTCTCAGTGGAGGGGAGGGGGGAATCAAATGATACAGAAAACTATAATGCAGAAGACATGCCTCCTCTTTGTGCGACCACAAGTTTTGTATATATTACTCTGGGCCTTTTTCCATACCCATATAACATTTTATATATACATAATTTCTTTTTTTTTTTTTGTGACCGGTAAGGGGATCGCAACCCTTGGCTTGGTGTCGCCTGCACCACTCTCAGCCAGTGAGCGGACCGGCCATCCCTATATAGGATCCGAACCCGCGGCGGGAGCGCCACTGCGCACCCAAGTGCCGCGCTCTCCCGAGTGCGCCACGGGGCTGGCCCAATATATATATACATAATTTCTAAATGATCAATTGGTACATACGGTTTTACAGCCGTTTCACTTAATTTATCATGACATGAGATGGCTTTTTGCATTGAAACTATTGAAATGTTTATTTCAAAAGCAATACACATTAAAGTATGGTGGTATAACACCAAGGTGAAGGGTTTCGATTCCCCTACAGCCAACTGCCAAAAACAAAGTCATACACATTCTCAGTGGAAATTTAGAAACAGAAAAGTAAACATAGGAAAAGTTAATTTTTTAATTTTACTTATCAGTCTTCAATGGGTATTTCTTATAAAATTGGCATAATTTTATTCTGTGTTCTAAACTGCATTTAACAGTACAGGCATGATTTATTATTTTATTTTACTATTATAAAACATTATATGGATTTGCCTGTTATCAAGTAATTTCAGGGTCAGAAGTAGTCTTGGTCATCCAGTCTACTCATCCATTTGATGTTTCATTTTTCCCATTGCATTCTAACCTACCTTTTGATATACATTAGTGTCAAGTGTACCCAACTTTTCCATACACTAGTATCAAGGAACAAATCCCTAAGACACACCTATTTATTTATATTTTCAAATAGTTTGGGGCTGGCCCGTGGCTCACTTGGGAGAGTGTGGTGCTGATAACACCAAGGCCACGGGTTCGGATCCCATATAGGGATGGCCGGTTGCTCACTGGGTGAGCGTGGTGCTGACAACACCAAGTCAAGGGTTAAGATCCCCTTACCGGTCATCTTTTAAAAAAAAAACAAATAGTTAAATTCTTAGAATATTTTGGGAAATACAAAAAATGGTTGATGATGTTTATCCCCCAAGAAGAGAATCTTACTTTTTATTTAAAATTTATCTTGGGCTGGCCAGTTAGCTCAATCCCCATACCAGCCAGCTGCCAAAAATAAAAAATTAAATTAAATGTATTTCATGTCATTTTTATAATTAAAGGAGAAAAAAGCATTCCCTTACATTGATATTTATTTCCTACCTATTCTTTTGGCATCCCAGAATAAATCTTCTTTTACATGATGCCACTTCAAACATTTGTCATACATAAATTGCTTGAACGTATCACTGAGGGTATTGCTAAGTATAAAATTAAAATATTGTTATTTTTGCACCAGGGAAGTCATTTTCAGAAAAAAATAAAATTGAAACCTAAAATTCTGTTTATTAAAAGTTTCCTTTCCTTCCCTTTTTTTTTTTTTTTTTGGTGGTTGGCCAGTAAGGAGTAAAAGTTTTCTCTTGACTAAAATAACCAGGAAATGTTCTGCTTCATAATTTTTCAAGATCCTTGTTTGTAGGGTTGTCATATACAGTATGTTTTATTTTAACCTAATAGAATTAAAACAAGCTTCAGAAAGTAAGCTTTTAGAAATACAGACTGAAAAGAACAAACAGAAAGATGATTTGGACAATATGGAAAATTCGGACAAGATAAAGACCATACAACAAAACCTACAGAAGGAGATACAAATTACTACAGTTATTCAACATGTGTTCCAGGTAACACTTATATAAATTAGGAAGGTAGATAAAGAATGTTTTTTTTTTTAAATGATTGATGCTATTGCAGTATTGACTGACTTTCAGTTAATTTTTGGTCTTAATAAAATAATTTAATACTGAGTATTGATCTGTTTACATATATCTGAATTAATGTATATTTAAAGATTAAGGCCTTGATTTTTCATTGTGGTTAGACCTTACGTATTTATAAATAGAATGACTTTTTGCATCTCTGTGGAGGCAGAATCATCTTATGGTGGAGAGCAATTGATTCCAAGTTGGAAGTGCAGGGAGACATGGATGGGGGTGATGGGAATCTAGGGTTAAGATTCTACTTAATAGTTGCAAGTGACCTTGAGCAAATTACTTAACTTTTCGAAGCATCAGTTTCCTTGTTTAGAAAGAGTGGTTGTGAGAACTAAAGAAGATAATTCATGTTAATCTGTTTAGCATAGTGTCTGGTCCAAGTAAATTCTTAATAAATGTTGGCAGTTATTATCATGTCAGTTTTTAAATTTCATACATTCCTTAATTCTAGATATTTTTAAATTACTTTTTGAATTGTAAAATGTCTCTGGAATTGTTGAGATAAAATATTTAAATTACCAGTTTTCGGTGATGTAAGATATGCAGTTAAACTATATAAAGCAAGTGCTGACTTGTAAAATATGAGGTCTTGCAACTCCCTGGGTCTTATACTGTACCTGCTTTATAGAAGCAGTGGGTGATTGGATTAAGAGTGACCAAATCCCCTACACTAACCTAAAATGGAGGATTAAATCATGAGTACAGAATTATTTTACTTTTTTTTGGCACATGTCCCTTCCATGCTGCTTTAAGCCTTCAATTATTCTTCATTTCTTGATTTTTATTCATCCTCTATAAATTAATATTAATTTTGATTTAATTAACTCCTCGCTTTTTTAAATAGAACATAGCTTTGGCCAACTTTAGGAGCTCTCTTTATTCCTAAGATCAGCCTTTAGGGGTTCAATCATGTTTGACTGCTAGCTTCCACCCACCTTTGTAGATTTGACTGAATTTATATACACTAGCCCTTTCATTCACTTATAGCAAGAATATGCTTTATATAAACAAAGTTTTTAATACTTTATTTTTTTTTTTGTCTTTTTTTTTGTGACCAGTAAGGGGATCGCAACCCTTGGCTTGGTGTCGTCTGCACCGCACTCAGCCAGTGAGCTCACCGGCCATCCCTATATAGGATCCGAACCCACGGCGGGAGCACTACTGTGCTCCCAGAGCCGCACTCTCCCGAGTGCGCCACTATACTTAACAATATAACCCTTATACTCTAAAATCTGCTTTAACATTATTTCAATCAGTAATTCAGTATCACTGAGCCATGGTTTTTCAAAGAATAATGACCAGAATTTTCATTAATTATGATCCTAATCATTTCTCCATTGTCTACTACAAAAAAAATATTCTTCGGGCCAGCCCGTGGCTCACTCAGGAGAGTGTGGTGCTGATAACACCAAGGCCACGGGGTCGGATCCCTATATAGGAATGGCCGGTTGGTTCACTGGGTGAGCATGCTGCTGACAACACCAAGCCAAGGGTTGAGATCCCCTTACCGGTCTTTAAAAAAAAATATATATATATTCTTCACCTTTTTCAGGATCTTGAAACATTGCAAGCGCTAAGAACTCAGCTGTTCTTTTACCTCTTTTGAAAATAGGACATATTATTTATGATTAAATTATTTTTTAATATAGAAGTGTAAAATGAACTCTGAACCACAGCTGCAGTCTTTTTCCTCTAATTTAGGATAGCACTACCAATTTTCCTTAATGAGTAAAAACTATACATGGAAACCAATGAAGTATAAAAAAATTATTGTAGGCATTATAAATACTTATTAGTATTATGGGTATCAAGGCTGAAGCTTTACTAAAAATGGGAATGAAGATAAAAATGTATTACTGTGTTTTCTCATGATCACGGAGCTATACACCTAGTAAATGTTCAGTAAATATTAGGTAAGATCAGTGAAAAAGGATTTTTGTAAATCTTTTTGTAAATTTTTATAAGTACCTATAACTTAAAAAAAATTTTTTTTTTATTACAGGGCCTCATTTTGGGGAGTAAAGTCAATTGGGCAGAGGATTCTGCCTTTAAGGAAACTGTTCTGCAGCTTGAGAAGAATCTCACCACAATCTAATAATGTTTTGGCATTTTGTGTTTTTGTCTTTGATATGTCATTTAAATAGCAAATACCAAGTGAAATGTATTTGTGTTTTGGAACTATTCTAATACTGCAATTTTTTTTTTTTTTTTTAAAAGATGACCGGTAAGGGGATCTTAACCCTTGACTTGGTGTTGTCAGCACCACGCTCAGCCAGTGAGCAAAGCGGCCATCCCTACATAGGATCCGAACCTGTGGCTTTGGTATTATCAGCACCGCACTCTCCCGAGTGAGCCACAGGCCGGCCCTACTGCAATTTTTTTTAGCTTGAGTTAACACTATTACATGAAATCTGTTGTTTTAAATATGATCATTAAAGTGACTGGCATACTCTAAAAGAATCCAGAAATCTTAGCCTTGGAAGGAAGACATCTGGTCCAGCTTTCTGTTGAATGTGGACATTTTTTGTACAATATTCTTGGCAGTCCCAACTCTTATTTGAAATACATTTGTGCATTTGTTTGTCAACCAAAGTAATAGAAAAGTACATCCAAAGTGTTAACAGTTGTGGTTATTTGTAATGGGATTGTGAGTGATTCTTTTTCATTTTGTATTTGTATCATGCATTATTTTATAAATGAAAGTTATAAATGTTTCTCTGTCATATTAATTAAAAAATATAACTTGCTGTTGTTGACCAGTACCCCGAGGGGAGAAGGTGGGAAATGAAGAAAGACATGATTTCTTTTATGGAATCAGAAGTACCTTGCAGGCTGCTGACCTGTAAGGCATCTCAGTTTATTTTTGGTTCCTTTTTATAAGCCAGTAAAAATAACAAATCATACTGATTAAATCAATTATATTTGGTACCAAGCTATTTACAGAACATTTTCAGCTGCCATGGTGCTTGAAGATTCATAGCTAACTACTTATCAACAAAATTAGAACATAAGTTCCTTACTTACAAAGCTTCCAGGGTCCTGGGTTCAATCAAAGGTCAGACCTCAAAGGGAGGGAGAAGGGGGAAGTAGGCAAAAGGGATGACAGTCTTGCTGGTTTCCCTAGAATAGCAAGGACTTTGTCAGCTTGATTATTCAGTACCCCACAACTTGCTACTTTTTATAACATCCCGTTTCATTTTTGGAAAACTCTAATTTGAGCTCTTTATTAGTTTGGAACTATTGATTATTTTTATAGGCAATGTAGTTTGTTCAACATTCTTTTTAGAAAGAATTTAAACTTGAAAAGATTCACTGAAGTTGAAATTTGTTCTTTAACAACAGAAGCACAAAGATTTGCCTAAATTCATTCTGAACACTTTTTTCTTTAAAATATTTAAAGTTTTACTCCATTTGTCAATAAATCATAATTTATGTGTAGTTTTATTCTTTTGGCCACAGTGTATTGTCTACATAGATTGTTGCAAAGCAAGTTATATTTTTCTTACACACAAAAACATTTTTTTGGAAAATGCCTTCCTGGGGCCGGCCCATGGCTCACTCGGGAGAGTGCGGTGCTGATAACACCAAGTCAAGGGTTAAGATCCCCTTACGGGTCATCTTTTAAAAAAAAAAAGAAAAGAAAAAAAAATGCCTTCCTGATCTAAAAATAAACCTTAACTAAGTCATAGATAATCACTATGTAAGTGAATCCCAACCCAATGGATTATCAGTATCTTCTGAAAAACTTTGCATTTTCTTGGGATTTTATTGCACTACAAGTTCCTTCTTAAAGCCCAACTCAGAGAGAAATTGCGTTAGTCAGCTTTTCCTGAAATCATGCAGAGTAACAATCAAATCTCAGTGGCTCATAACAAACACTTATTTCTGTCTTGGGTCTGTGGTTCATCTGACCATTCTAGGACTTAGGCTGAGGGCAGTCACATTGTCATGGCAGAGAGCAGGAGTTTATCAGGCCAAGTCCAATTACATAAGCAAAATCAAAGTTTCTGCTTGGAAAAGGTGGCCACTGACCAAGCCCTATATCATTAAGGCAGAAAAGTATACCTCTTCCACAGCAGGGGAGTGCTGGGTTTGAATCAAGAAAATGGATGTTTGCTAAAAAGCACACAATCTGCCATAGTCAGCTGTCTTAGTCAAATACTAACTTCACATATGAGGAAAATATTAAGTCATTCAATTATGATATTATTTGAAAGTTCAGGATCTCCTGACAGTATTTTTTTTTTTTTTTTTTTTTTTTTTTTCCTTTCTGGCTGCTGGTCCCTATGGAGATCCAAATCCTTAACCTTGGTGTTAACACCATGGTCTAGCCAACTGAGCTAGCCAGCCAGCCTTTTAATCTTTTCTTATATGAAAGGTAGCATACTATGTATGTATACTCCTCTGCATCTTACTTTTTTCATTTAACCTATATCTAAGAAAGTTTTCCGTATCATACATACAGAACTTTCTCATTAAAAAAAAAAAAAAAAAAAACAATTACATAGTATCACAATGTGGGATATACTTATAGTTTGTTTTAGCCAATCCCTTCTTTATGAATACTTTGCAGGCTCCAATTTTTTGATAACACAAAAAATGGTTGCAATAGCGAATCTTTTTTTTTTTTTTTAAAGATGACCGGTAAGGGGATCTCAACCCTTGGCTTGGTGTTGTCAGCACCACGCTCAGCCAGTGAGCAAACCGGCCATCCCTATATAGGATCCGAACCCGTGGCCTTGGTGTTATCAGCACCGCACTCTACCGAGTGAGCCACAGGCCAGCCCTACAATAGCTAATCTTTCACTTTTGCCATTTCCAACGTGTGCAAGTGTATCTGTAGGATAAATTCTCTGAAGTATAAGAATTTGCTAGGTGAAAGAATAAATCATTAGTAATTTTGCATTTTAAAATTACGAAATTGGCACAGCCTTATAACACCAAGGTCATGGGTTCGGATCTTCAAACCGGCCAGCCACCAAAACAAACAAACAAATTACCAAATTACTCTCTACAGAGGTTGTACCATCTTTTACTCCCACCAACAATGTACGTGAGCACCTTCGTCCCACAGTCTCTCCAGAGTGTGTTGTCTAAGTTATGTGTGTTTGCCAATTTGACAGAAGAAAAGTGTTTCAGTTTAAATTTTTCTTAAAGTAAGGTTGAATGTCTTTTAACATTTTTAAGACCCATTAGGATTTTTCAGTGAACTGCCTGTTAATGTTTGCCTATCTAATCACTTTATCAGTCTATTTTTAGAAAATGTTGCTAAAACAAGTTTTGAAAGCTTTAAAAAAAATAGGTTTATAGGCTTCTTACAGACATACTGAATCAGAATAATCCATATTTGGGTTCAGAAATTTATATTTCTAAAAGTCTCCCCAGATTTATATATTTTTTATTTTTTTTAAAAAGATGACCGGTAAGGGGATCTCAACCCTTGGCTTGGTGTTGTTAGCACCACGCTCACCCAGTGAGCTAACTGGCCATCCCTATATAGGATCCGAACCCGTGGCCTTGGTGTTATCAGCACCACACTCTACCGAGTGAGCCACGGGCCGGCCCTCAGATTTAGTCCCCTTATTGGCTAGCCGCCAAAAACTAAACAAAACCAAACCAAAAAAACTAGAAATCACTGACCTATACCATTAAAACAAATTGGTCACTCTAAATATGTACAATAACTTAAGGCTATATTACCTGCAAAGTTATGTTAAATGGCCACAACATATTGTGTATTAAAAATTATAACAAGGTAAGCATTTATATCTATCATAGAATTTAATATAGCTTTGGGGAAATGATATGGCTGGCTTATGTTTCAAAAATCAAGCCCTGAACTTTTTGAGTTCTCTCAAACTTGAAGCAGAGGCAACAGTTCAATATTAGGAGAAACGAATGGCAGAGAAACAGAAACAAATTAAAACCAAGCAATGCCAATCAGCAAAGGAATATGAGGGTACTTCAAAAAGTTCATGGAAAGATTATTTTTAAAGATGACCAGTAAGGGGATCTTAACCTTTAACTTGGTGTTATCAGCACCACACTCTCCCAAGTGAGCCACAGCCCAGTCCTATGTTATCTTTTAATTCTATTTTTACACGGACATTTTGAAGTTTTCTTGTATGGCATGGCCCTTATTAAACCAGAATTTTTTCTTAGCTTGCTGTTAACTCTCACGTTTTAACAAGACTGTTAGTTCTAGGAAGCCACAGAGCTTGTATTACTTATTTGATTTCAGATTAAGTTTTGAACTATACCGGAATTAGAAACTGGCTATGTGGGAAGAAAATGGTCCTAGATAATTTATAGGCTAATGACCAAATAAATCCAACATGCAAAAACCTTCGTCTGCAGAAGGGAACAGTAGAAAACACGTGGGCCAGTTCCTAGGCGGGAGGAAGGGTGGGGCGGGACCAGGCGCAGGGGGTGGGCCCCGCCCGAGCGCCGCTCGCTCCGCCTCTGCGACGTCACGTCAAGGCAGGGCCCGCCCCAGCTGCCCGTGGCTCGTGTTATCTCCGGGGCTCGCCTGCGCCCCGGAAGCTGCCCCTTCTTGGGGGTCAAGATGGGCAGCAAAATGGCGTCTGCCAGCAGGGTCGTGCAGGTAAAGAGATCGGGTTACCTTTCCGCACCTTGGGTGGTAGGGATGGTGTGGTGGTAGGGATGGTAGGGACCAGCGGCGCAGGGAGGAAGGCGGTGGAGGCGGCTGCGC
>NW_007749707.1:10311-10683 GCF_000696425.1 Galeopterus variegatus | reverse complement strand
AGTTAGTCTGCCAAAGGTGGAAAATTCATCTCAGAAGGAGACCAGAAGGAGAAAGAAACAGGTTAGAAAAAGTAGAGCAAGGGCAAGGGATGATGAGGAATCTATTATTATTGGATCATAAAGTTATTTTTTGATTGAAACATATTGATTATACATATTTGTGGTGTACAGATTTGCATTTTAATGTGTGTATATACAATGTGTGATGATCAAATTAGGGTAATTAATATATTCATTACTGCAAAACAATTGTTTCTTTGTGACTAAAGAAAGACAGTATGAGATATGAGGCTGAAAATATGGAGAATGAACAGGTTAAAGAAGGTTTATATGCCGTGAGACCACATCTGGACTTTACTCTCTAGGCTGTAA
>NW_007749707.1:3727-6199 GCF_000696425.1 Galeopterus variegatus | reverse complement strand
TAACATTAGTGCATGCATAATGGGTACCCTCACAAGCTCAGGTGTCAAGGTATTTATGACAGAGCCCTGTAATTAATGCAGTACATTTTCTGTAGTGTGTGTCCTTAATTTGGCAATGACGGAAACATATGCCATATGCCTTGTTTGATGAAACTGAAAGTAAGAGGAGGTGGGAGCACACTTGCTAGAAGGCTTATTCCAGTCGACAGTCTACCCCAGGTGATATCCACAAGGTTTTAAGTATGTTCATATAAATCCAGATACATCCAGCAGAAGCAAGGCTAAGGCAGCTTGAAGAAATTGTGAAGTCGGCTGTCTTAATGTCCCTGGAGAGGAAGCAATGATGTTGCTTTCAGCACAGAGGAAATTACCATCCCCCTTAGACTGTCAGCTGATGAAAGGGAAATTAAAAATCCAACATCTGCTGTCACAACCTAACCACGCAGATATCCAGGGCACAGTGAAGGCAGTGCAGTGGTGCAACCACCAGCTGCCTAAGTCAGAAAGCTGGAAGTCATCCTTGTGCCCTCTATCCCCGACATCCAATTATTACCAAGTACTGCAGTTTTACTCCAAAATATTTCTCAAACCTGACCCAGCTTCTCTATCCCTCTCTAAACTGTGCATAATTGGCAAACATTAGTCTTCTAACTGCTCTTACTTCCAGAATTTCCCTCCATTGAATCCAGCTACTCAAAAGCTACCAGAGAGAGACGTGACAGAAAAATTACTCAGGAACAACATATTGACTCCACCATAAAATTAATGGCTAATGTTTATTGTGTGCTTATATGCCAGACACTGGCCAAGGTGTTTTATGTATACTATTTTATCTAAGTCAGTCTCACAATAGCATTACTATCTCTAATTCCAGATGAGGAAAGTGAGTCACAGGGCAGATAAACCAATTATCCATATTCTCAAATCTCTTAAAAGAGGTGCTTGGAATTGACCCCAAGTAGTTTGTCTCCTGATCCTGTGCTTTTAATCACTATGTGATAATCCTTTCATAGGGTGGCAGACGTGCCTCTCATGATGAGGCTTCTACCTTCCTCGCCTATTGATTTCCTAAAGACCACCATGCCCACACTGAGTCTCATCCAGATTCACTTATGTCTCGTGGAACATGCTCTAATCTACATGTGTTTTTTGTTGCCCTAATCTACATGTGTTTTTTGTGGTTTTTTTTCTGTGTGTATTATGATGTTGGCCTAGGCATTAACCTGCTCCCCTCCCCGTTCCTCCCTGGTTTATATATTATCAAATGTCACCTCTTGGAGGAAGCCTTCCTTTTTACCTCTCCCTAAGACTGGCTTTATACTACAAGCCATGGTACTTAAAGTGTGGTCTTGGATGCCCTGAATCAGAATCAATTGGGTAATTGCTTAAGAAAAGGAGAGAGAGGGAAAGAAAGAGAGAAAAGCATGTTTCTGAGCTTTGTTCCAGATTTCCTGGAGAAAAGGCTTCTGGAATCCTCACTTTTAACACACTCTTCAAGCAAAACTATTTCACATAAATGTTTGAGAAATATTAGTATGCCGATTGTTTGGGGGCTCTAGAAGTAGGTGAATGTGAGCCAAAATCTCAGCTTGGTCACCTACTGAGACTATGGGCTGGTTACCTAAACTAGCTGAACCTATCTTCAGCTGTAAAACAGAGGTACGAACAGCGGCTTCTCATAGGGCCAAAAAGAGAACAAAATGACGTAACAGACTGAAGTGCTTTGCAAGGGTGTGGCACACCGCACAGCTCCGCAGTGCTAGCTGTTAGTACTCTTGTCCTTCTTTGCTAATACTGCTACTATGAGAATTCCTTGTACATTACGTAATTTGTTGGCTACTTTCTTATTTACTATACTGGCCTGAAGAGACAGAAGTGAGTCACCTCAGCTCTGTGCTCTCCAACACCTGTTATAGTTACCCATACACTAAAAGTGTTCAACATGTGAGTGTCAGCGTAATTCAACACGTTCNTATAGTTACCCATACACTAAAAGTGTTCAACATGTGAGTGTCAGCGTAATTCAACACGTTCATGATAAGATTTGTATTATATTTCGATTCTATTTTCCACCAACTTTTTGAAATACCCTCGTATGCTAGTGGAATGCATCATAAAATAATTTTTGAAAGTTTCACTTTTGTTTAAAAAAATAAACTGTTTAATTAAAATTTTAAATAGATCCATGGGATAGAAGGAAACCAATAATTTATGTATTGTCAATCCATTTTAAAATGTGTTATCTGGAATTTTATTTTATACCAGATGTAAGGTAAGATATATTCACTGATAAAAACTTGCAACTTTCCAATATATTCTTTCATTTAACATATATTTATGGAAAGCCTGCTAGGTGCTGAGGAATCTTCTGAGCACTGGAGACAGTGGTTTAAAAAGTAGGTCAAGAAATATAACAACAGCAGAACAACAAACAACCCTGTTCTCCTGGAGCTCCTGGGATGAGGGACAGAC
>NW_007749707.1:1502-1863 GCF_000696425.1 Galeopterus variegatus | reverse complement strand
TGTGGCTTTCTTCTTTTATTACTTGTAATTCATCTCAGAATGTTCTCTATTCCCAGGAAGAACCATGCTCTACTCATTCCCACTCACTGTGGGATTGGATCCCCAGGAAGCAGTTCTTTTTAGTCAACAGTTTAGGTTCCTAATTTGTTTCCTAAGTATTATCATTGCTTAACCCATTGATCGTCACAAACACTATTTATATCCCAATCAAATGAGATTCTCAAAAGACATTAGTGTTAGAAGAGTGAACTTGTCCTCATAAGTTTTTTTTTTTTTTTTTTCTGATTGAGACAGGAGAAACCTAGAAGCAACAATAAATGTCTGAGCCATATGTTTTATGCTGAAAGCATCGGAAGTGGTC
>NW_007749707.1:0-601 GCF_000696425.1 Galeopterus variegatus | reverse complement strand
ACACTAATCATTAGACAATATTTTTCATTTCAAAATGTACATCATTTCCCAGATGATACTATGGCAACTCAGAGAGAGTTAAGAGACATGCCCAAGTTCACACAGCTCAAAAGTGGCAGATGTGAGGATGCTTGGTTGTAAATTTCTTGTTCTGTACATATAATGATTATGTCTTTTCTGAAATAAAATTTGCTACGGTTTATAGTAAGCTTAAAATTTAAAGAGTAAGTCGTTAAAATTTCAGTAAGAGCAACTTCTATAATTAATGCTTTAAAAATTCAGTACATAGTCATGCATTTACTTTTAATTTTTAGAAAATTACTTTTATTATTTTATTGTACTTGTAAAATTTACATATATATATATATATATTTTCCTTTTCAAATGAGAATTTGGGAAGATGACCTTAACAATTAGAATTATCACAACAGTATTCTTCATACCTTGGGCATTATGAATCATGATATTAAAGCTAAGATGATATTTCCATTTTAAATGTTCTCTTTAAGAGTAAGAGAACTATCTATACTAAAGTATTCTTCACAAGCTTAAAACCTATAATATTTGATTACTAATCATCATGATGATGAAGTCTCTATCC
>NW_007749706.1:10363-10683 GCF_000696425.1 Galeopterus variegatus | reverse complement strand
GGTTTCAACCCTCAAGGGAAGCAAACGGTCAGGGGACGGTCACTGCTGGCCGTCCAGCCTCGGTGCGGTGTCCCGCCCTCCCAGTGTGCCTGCCTTTTGAGGGTCAGTGAAATGCTCTATTTGGTAGCTCATGTCATTAGGAAGAACTTTTTTCATTGATTAGAAATAGCTTCCTTGTACCGTCACCCTCTTGCTCTGGGTTTCTTTCTGATCAGGAACAAAGTGAGTGTCTATGCACTGGTAACTCACTAGGTGTCCGGTAAGAAAAGGCCCTGAGCTGGACTGAGAAGTCCCCATTTTCTGAGAAATAAATGTGAAAC
>NW_007749706.1:3897-9135 GCF_000696425.1 Galeopterus variegatus | reverse complement strand
TGGGGAGAGGAGAAAATGCCAGCCCCTCTGAGTCCACCTACCTGTGTTGAATGCTTTTGACCCTCCGCTTCACTTGTATTTTTTTCTTATGTTGCTTCTTATATAATGAGGCCTTGTGTCTTTATATTTTAGTTTGCCAAAGAATTAAAAAGTCCACCTACTGGTAAATAAAAAGTGAATAATATGAAGTGTTCCTATTTATAAGTATACCAGCTCTTCCCAAAGTGTGCTGCACCTCACAAAAACAATGAAATATACCAACCCAAATGGATTCTATGGTGAAACAGTGTTAGGAAAATGCCTCCATCTGTATTTTGCCCCTCCCCGCCTCTGGGATTTCCCGTGAATATTAGCATTTTAAAATCCCCAATAAACTTGCTTAACTTTGATGCCTTCAACGTGTCTCAAGCTTAATTGACCATAGAACCATTCTTATCTTATAAAACGCATTGCATATCCCTCAGATACATATCTATCGAAATCTAACAACATTTTTTGTAACGGAACAATTTCTACAAATTATACTGTTACTAACATCAACCATTTGAAGGTCTAGACAAAGTTAGAAATCCATTTTAAGTCCTAAGTCTGGCTGAATCTTTATGTAGACCACCAGGAGACTGCAAAGGCTTCCAGGCTAAGCATCTATCTACTTCTCTGAGTTCTAGACCACTTTAGGATTTTATCATTGGCTCAGCCATTCCAGGTGCATAATCTCATTTTACTTTTGTGAGGGGACCACTTTTTAAAAAAACAAATATTTCCCCTTGCATATCATGTTCTTTTTAAGTCTCTCTCTACCTTTCAATCCCAAACACACGCAGAAGCCATACAGTGCCCCAGGGTAGGAGTAAACCAGTAGGAGGCACAAAGCTTGTTTTTGGGGAGAGATAATTTGCTAAATGTCTTCATCATCTTCCTCTTCAGCAGGGCAAGCACTCAGCCTGGAGCACCCAGCTTCAGAGGGCAGGGAGGATTGAGGCCTGCCCTCAAGCATTCGTCAGGAGATAGGAGAAATAAAAGTAAGCCTTTAAGCCCCAGAAGCTACCTATACAGGCTACTTCATAAAGTTCATGGAAAGATTCCTATTATGTTTCATTCTGTTTTTCCACAAACATGTTGAGGTGCCTTTGCCTGTACTGAAAGGTCCTCACCATTTTTGGGCAAACACCCAAGTTTGCTTAGGTTAGTGTGCAGTGCTTGGTGCCTTGAGCAGAGAGGTAGGTAGCTCAGGAACAAATGCCCCCTCACTACTGAGCCATCGAGGGATTCAAAATTCAGCAGAGGAAATTAAGATACCAGAAAATCTCGGGATACGAGTCCCTCGTTACTAAATCTGGAAAATTCAGAATTTTTAAAGAGGGCTGAAAAGTTACATATCAGGGATTTTAATAATGTAGCTACATTTGCAGTAAAAACCAAGTTAAAATTGCAAACGGCTGGGTTTTCAGGGAATTTGACATGGTAGCATTTAGATGCTCAGTGAAGTAGCGACTTCTAGTTGTCTCTCAGATGACTAAGATACATTTTTCTTTCTTAGTAAAAAAACACCTGATTTTTAGCTGGGTACCTGGCCACGCAGAATGCAGACTACATTTCCCATTTGTCCTTGAGGATTGTGGAGGCATGAGACTAAGCTGTGGCCAACGGGCAGAGCATGAACCTGGTGTGGAACATTCCATCGTGGCCTTAAAGACAGGAGCAATATGCAGTATGGGAGCTCAGCGTAGCATTATACTCATAAGATGCAGTTTGCTTTAATCTAATGCTCTCTTTATTTAGATTTCTAAAAAAAATTTATTTTAAAAATAATGGTAGATTGACAGAAAATTAAAAAAATATATGTAGGGACATCCCATGTAACCATTATGCAAATTCACTCCAGAGTAACATCGTCTATTGTTAACTATGGAATGATGTCAGAACCAGGAACTTGATGCTGGTGCAATCCACAGAGCTTATTCAGATTTTCCCAGTGTTTCATGTGCTTATTTGTGTGTTTTGTCACACATGTAGATTCGTACTGTCACCACCCCAGTCAAGACACAGAGCTGTTCCATTGCCCAAGGCTCCCTCAGGCTACCCTTTTATAGCCACACCTCAGCATAATTAACCCCCAGCACCCACTAATTGGTCTCCCTCTCTATAGTTTTGTCATTTCCAGAATGCCATATGAATGGGGCCCTACAGTATATAAGCTTTTGAGGTCTACCCCCTATCCCCTCCCGTCAGCATGGTCCACTCAGGTGGTTCTCCCTTGGGAGCTATCCAAGGTTGTGTGTATCAATAGTATCAATAGTTCGGTTAGTTTTATAAAATGACGTAAGACAAGATCTATAACTGGAAAAGTGTCTACATCTCCTCTGGAAGCTCAGCAGCTACCTGAGGACACAGCTACTCCTGTCTCTTTGGATACACAGAGTATGTACGGTTCCTGCATGTGAAAACCAAGATCTCGATGTAGAAAAGCTACAGCCTCAGTTTCCTTTCATATCGTGGTGGAAAACACAACAGAAGGAGCTTCAATCCCTGACAACTTCATACATCAAGGTCACATGCCAGCCTGGAATCTGTGCAGGAGAGAAGTCAACTTTTATCTTGTTTAAACTGTTGGTAATATAGGTCTCTTATATAATAGTGTGACCTACTGTACTTAAATATATACTCCAAATAGATATTTTTTCTGGGGAAAACCCTTTAACATTGGTTGAAAAAAAAATTCAATCCACTTATGCTTGCAAATGAGGCTGAGTGGCTATCTGTCAAACTACGCAACATTAAGTACACAGTTAATAGCCAGAGCCAGCGATAGGGATTTGCAAATTTGCAAATCATCAAAGGTTTGGAAGAGACAGGAATAATTTGTATGACTCTACACTCCTGCAATTGGTGATGGGTAAATCCAGGTCACAGAAATTAATAACAGATTATCTATTATTAAATAAGACAATGGGAAGGGAGAGCTCTTTGATATTGTCCACATCACTAAATTAATAACTAATTTTACTGAAGTATACACAGCAGCTACACATTTCAATTGAGAGACAGATTGCTTTTCCATTTCACAAGGGGCACGATAACCTCTGTGCACCTGGTACAGGGTTATGTCAAGAGATAATAATTGCACATAACTCAGGTGGACAAGATATAGGCTATATGCAGGTCTCCCTCAGAGATTTATGTAGTCCTTTATATTGAAGACACCCTCTTTAAAAGAAAATTTACGGGAGGTTAAAATTAAAACAATTTTGGTTCGTACTATCTAGGGACTAAAAAAAAAAAAAAAATCCAGATGGAATATTACGTGGAAGAAGGTAAAAGGACCTCATAATTGGTAAAAACACGTTAGGTGTAATTTGGAGCTCTGAGGCAATGCACATCACAAAAGGAATTAAGGGGAAAAGGGTCAAGTTAATGATCTTCCCCCCACTTCACCCTCAAAAGCAAACAGGACCAGATCTTGGCAGGATCATTTGGGCAGTAGATGTCTACTCTCAATATGGGAGTGTTCATCACACCAATCTAAAAATATCTTGAGGAAACAAGAATTTTATTTGCAATCCAGGTTAGCTACAAAGAGCCATGCAGCAGTGTGCCCTGAGTGCACCGATCTTACCTGAATTCACTTTTTTTTTTTTTTCCTTTTTGTCTTTTTTCTTGACTGGTAACGGGATCGCAACCCTCGGTGTCGCGCCTGCACCGCGCTCAACCAGTGAGCGGACCAGTCTCTATATGGGATCTGAACCCTCAGTGGGAAAGCCGCTGCACTCCCAAGCACCGCACTCTACCGAGTGCACCACCAGGCCGGCCCCTGAATTCACTTTTAAGGATCAGGCAATAGGTCTCTTCTTCTGGAAGTAGATTGGTAGTGTCCTCAAGGTTGGAAAGGATTCGTTGCAACTTGTGGGATTTTATACATAAATAAATAAATAGATAAATAAATACATGAAATTTAGAAAGGAGGGGATGAGGAATCCCAGAGGCTGGAAGTGAGTTTTTAAAATGTGACAGGAGAGTGTTCAGGACGAGAGTTTGTTCTGGGATTTATAAGTCTAAGACCTGGTTTGAGAGAGCAGTTTTAATTTCCATTTTCTTTTCACGCACAAAACTCAATCTACTTTAAAATGTTGAAGCAGCATTGGGTTTTTGTGTTTATTTTTCTCCATATCGGTAGGTAGTACTCTTTATATATTAGACTAGCCCTTTATCTACAATATGAGTTGAAAGATTTTTTTTTTTTTCAGTTTGGCGTTTGTCTTTTGAATGTACTTGCAGTGGTTTTTGCTTTGCTTTGCTTTGTTTTTGCCATAAAGAGGAATTTTGGTTTTATATAGGTAAAGTCGATCATTTTTACTTTCTTTCAAGCTGTCTTCATTTGACATCAGAGTAAAAGTCCTCCCCTGTTCCAAGGTTATGAAAATATTTAGTCATGTTTTCTTTTGCACGTGTTATGGCTTAATTTTTGTCGACTTAGGTCTTTGATACACTTGGAACCTATCCTATTGTGTAGCATGAAGTACAGGTGTAATATCTCACGGATAACCAACGTCTCAACATTGTTTATTGAAGAGTTCAATTTTTCCTATTAATTTAAAAAGCCACCTTTATCATATACTAAATCTCCTTTTATATTGAGTTTATACCTAGACTTTCTATTTAATCCCATTAACTGGTCTATTGACACGCCAGTATAACTTTGTTTTTATTTCTGAGGCTTTGTAATGTATTTAAATATCTGAAAAGGCTTGGAAACTGTTATTCCAGTTTAAGGTTTTTTTTTCCTGGAGATTCTGTTTATTTTTCCACATAAACATCAAAATCAGCTTGTCTAATTGCTCACCACTGCTCTATCCCTCCTCCTGCCCCCAAAGATGGTATTTTTTTTTATAGCTTAAAATAATTTATTAAAACTAAGAAAGGTTTATTTTTTATTTATTTATTTATTTTTTAAATTATTTTTATTTTGTCAATATACAATGTAGTTGATTATTGTGTCCCATCACCGAAACCTCCCTCCCTCCTCCCTCTCCCCACTCCCACCCAAGTGTGTCCCCTCCATTTTCTTGTTGTAAGAACTTCAAAAAAAATTGTGGTTGTTATATCTTCCTCTACACCCCCCCCCAGTTTTGTTGTTGTTGTTGTTGTTGTTTGTTTGTTTTTTTTGTGTGTGTGTGTGTGAGAGAGAGTGTGTGTGTGTGTGTGTATGTATGTGTGTGAATTGATTCATTCACCTTTAGC
>NW_007749706.1:2787-3025 GCF_000696425.1 Galeopterus variegatus | reverse complement strand
ATTTATTTATTTATTTATTTTTTTAATTATTTTTATTTTGTCAATATACAATGTAGTTGATTATTGTGTCCCATCACCGAAACCTCCCTCCCTCCTCCCTCTCCCCACTCCCACCCAAGTGTGTCCCCTCCATTTTCTTGTTGTAAGAACTTCAAAAAAAATTGTGGTTGTTATATCTTCCTCTACACCCCCCCCCAGTTTTGTTGTTGTTGTTGTTGTTGTTTGTTTGTTTTTTTTG
>NW_007749706.1:0-1736 GCF_000696425.1 Galeopterus variegatus | reverse complement strand
TTTCTCTCAGGAGTGGTTTATAGTTCTCGTTATAGAGATTTTTCACATCGTTAGTTAGTTCTATTCCTAAGTATTCTATTTTTTTGGTGGCTATTGTAAATGGACAGGCTTTCTTGATTTCTCTTTCTGCTTGTTCACTATTGATGAATAGAAATGCTACTGATTNTCCCCACACTACCAGCCCCATCAGAGATCCGTGGGGAGAGTGGGATTGTAGGCCGGTCCACTGGCCGCGGGGTGCCCCATGTCGAGGTAAGCAAATGGCATGTCTCAGTGCGGAGCCGCGCCAAGCAGATATGGCTGGCCTGCCTGCACTAAGCCGTCCGTCTCCGCCCTCACCCGAGCAAATGGGGGCAGCTCTGTTGCAGGCACCTGGCCTGGTGTGGTAGGCGGGAGCAAGGCGGGTGGGGAGCAGTCGGGCTTCACCCCGCATGTGGGGCTGGGCTGGGGGTGACTCACAGAGCTCGCAGAGTTGGGCCGGCCCGGCACCTTCCACTCTGTTTCTGTGTCATCTCAGCTGATTTACTTTGTCTTTGTTGTCTCGGGCTGCTCGCTTGAACCTGCAGCAGGGCTTGGGTGATCTCAGGAGTCTTCTCTTTGTGTCGGCCCTAAAACCTCGAACCTGTTGTTGCTTGTTTGTCGTTGTATGTTTGTTGTTGAAAATTTATTCATTTTTTGTTGCTCTTGGAAATGCAAATAGTACTCTGGTATCACAGCACACACTTCTCAGGGTTGCGGTGTCTCCTGGCACGGCCACTCCAGACCCGTCACCATCTTAAAAGCCTCCCAAAGGTGGTATTTTTGGTTGAATGTTGAATTTGTAAGCCATGTGGTGGGTGGACATCATTAGAACACTGAGCCAAGAACACAATGTGTCTTTCATTTGCTCTGCATCTTCCAATGGTGATTCAAAATTTCCTTCCAGCAGGTGTTCATGCGACTTGTGTGTTCCAGATATTTTATCTTTTGTTGCCATTGTATGATCATTGCAGCCAGTATTTTTTTCTAGGCTGTTGTCTTTTTACGTATCTGAAAGAGATGGATGTCTGCATGTTAATTTTGTGTTCTATTATGTTGCAAATTTCTCTCAGTCTTTTGTAGTTTACCAGCTGGTTTCTGTATCTGTTCTTGGTGTACAATCACATCATCTGGAAATAAGGATGATTTTGCCTTCATTCTTTAATTTTATATCCTGCATTTTTTTCTCTTTTATAATTGAATTGGCTAATAACTCCAGCAGTGACAAATGCTTCCTTTTTTTCCACCATTAACATTTCATCTCAGTTTATTATATTTTATCAAGTTAAGGAATCTCCTTGAATTTCTATTTCATTGAACTCTTCTAAAGAATGAAGTTTGAATTTTGGAATATGCCCTTTTCGGTGTCTATAAAAATAATTATTTGCGTTTTCTACTTAGATCCATAATATGAGGAAATACATACCTAATATTCAACTAATGTTTCATTATCCTTTTTTTCCTGGAAGAAAATATGCTTGATCATGTTGTATTATTTCATTAACTTGCTGCTGGATCCCTGTGATAATGCTCTGTGTGGCATTTTTACATTAATATTTATAAATAAGATAATTTGTTGTCTTTGCCAGCTTTTGTATCAATATTATATTCACTTCATAAAAAGAATTTTGAAGTTTTCCTGCTTTTTATATACCCAGGAAAAATTTGAGTAATTTTGAATTTATGTTTTCTTTTTTTTAATTTAACAAATAAAAATT
>NW_007749705.1:8843-10683 GCF_000696425.1 Galeopterus variegatus | reverse complement strand
TCTGGCTTTTGTTGTTGTCCTTGACATTATCGTAGGGTCCTGCAGGATTTTGATTTGCTTCAGGGTGGAATCAGTGTAGCTTTATTGATGACTTCCTTGGTTTCTCAGGGTATGAAAAGCAGCTCCACACTTATGTAAGTAATGTCATCCTGCCCCTTAACCAAGGTTCAAAATATCAAGTAACCGTGGGAAAAGAGGGGACTCAGAGAAATGCATGCTAAGAAAAAAGCTGCATTTTAAAAAATTTTCCTACAGCCCATGTGGTTTTAGGTGCCAACATGGCTTCAGTCCTGCTCACCCCAACAAAGCAACTTATCTAAGGCATCAGTGCTCTTACGTGGTAGAACTTGGGGATTGGTTTTGGAACCTTAAACTCCAAAGCTTCTTTCTACTTATATCTTTATTGTTAGAAATTATTTAAATGCTCCTATAAACTAGAGATATTGAAGCATCAGTTACAACCCAGGGAGGTACTCAGAAATAAGTATAGATGAGTGGTTCTCAACTAATGGGGCAAGAAGTTGTTACACAAAGTCTACACAGTCACTGTAGCATTAACAGTTACTGGAATTATTACCAGTTTCATCTGAGGGTGTTGAAATTTTTTTTTAAGTGGCATTTTTATATTTGGATGGTTAGGAACCACTGTTGTAAATTATTCCCNCCGCGCTTCCCAAGCGGCCCACTATCCAGTGCGCCACTGGGCCGGCCCCATTTTTAGATTTTTGGAAGCTGCAAAATAGATTTTGGATGAATTGGTGAATATAATTCATCTAAAATTTCCCAAAGCATTTGAAAACTGCATTTCCTGGTCATCTAGTGGTTGGGGTGGGGGGAGTCATTATAATATGGAGGCATCAGGGAATTTAAGCTGGAGTAAGGGAGTGTGTCATGTTGATATGGAGTCAATAGTGATCAGAAACAAAGCACTGAAGTAAAGAAGCACTTTGTTGGATGGTGACATGTGTTAAGGCTGGTCCTACTTTTTTTTTTTTCTGGCAGCTGGCTGGTACAGTTATTGAACCCTGGACCTTGGTGTTATCAGCACCACACACTAACCAACTGAGCTAACTAGCCAGCCTAAAGGTGCCCTATTTTTAAATAATCTTAAAAATTTACCATTTATAAAAAAAATATACTATGAATAGCACAAATTTTCTAAGAAGAAATACAAGCTATATCATAAAGCATTTAGAAAACACAATTATACCATCCTAACCCAGTCACTATTATCATTTTCGTATATGTCTTTCATTTCAGACTTCCTGTGTATTGTTTTTTAAATTGATATATATTTATGTCATTTATAACCATCTTAAAACAGGTAATAGTATTATGAAATCCTGATTGCCCATGTGCTGTTGAAGATGGCCTCATCAGAAGCTGGCAAACAGCATTGATTGGGTGGCAGAGTTAAGTACAAAGCACGGGGGAAAAAAAACTTTACCAGTTATAGAGGATAGTATGGTAGCCAAGTAGCCAATGAACCTTAAAAGGGGGTTTTCTTCTCCGTACGTTAGTAAGCATGCATTACAGGATAGGCAGAAAAGGTATTGTGCAATTTGAAATGAATTATATCAAATTTGTGAGGTATCACTTCTCCATTTTTACAAATGAAGAAACTGAGGCTTATGATGGTTAAATTTTTACCCGACTCGAGTCTGCCTGCCCACCACCAAAACAGAAACAAACAACCCCCAAATCAAATCGTTGGTGAAATAGGAAGTCAGTTTTACTCATGAATACAGGTAACCTGAGGGAGATGTTAGGCTCACTCATCACACCGGTAAACCTGAAGTAGATGGCCAGACTAAAACCATGTCAGAGACTCAGATTTACT
>NW_007749705.1:6086-7366 GCF_000696425.1 Galeopterus variegatus | reverse complement strand
TTTTTTTTAAGTGGCATTTTTATATTTGGATGGTTAGGAACCACTGTTGTAAATTATTCCCTAGCCTTTTCTGATTCCTTCTAGGATAAAGCTGGGTGTCCTTTCTTTGTTATCTCACAATGTTCCTTGAATATCTTAATTCCATTTAACAAGCTTTTATTAGGTGTCTATCCAGGTACTGGGCTAGATGCTGGAAACACAAGGAGGCTGAAGATTCATTTTCTCCTACTTGTAATTATCTGGTTAATTGGCTGTCTCATTGTCACAGGGAGGAACGGACAAGCATGCCCAGGAGCTTAATCTTTAGTTCAGGTAGGACCTTGTATGACCTCTCAGTCTTGGGGTGGGGGATTTTGGTAGTCACTACTGTGCATATAAAAGGGATCATAAGTTCTGAGTGGTTGTCTCACAGAGCGATAGATAGCAATCTTTTAATGAAATAACAATCACGATGAAGGAGTCTTATTCCTATAACTGCCTGATGGAAACCAATGGCTTCCTCCCCCTCACCTTCCACACAGAAGAGTTCATGTCTTGAGATGCTTCTTCAGGACATTTAGATCTTGGAATGCAGGGACAGTGTGCAGGGACCTTTGAAGATCTTGAGACTAAAAGGGGTTTTTAATTGTTTTCTTGCTGAAGTAGGATTCTGCTCCCTATGATTGAAAAAAATTGTGTGTGCGTGTGTGTGTGCATGTGTGTGTGTATCTCCAGTAAGGCAGTGTTTAAATCTTTAGATTTTAAAGCCGGTGTATGAATCTTGATTCTCCGGAGAACAGAATCAATAGGATGGGTGGATGAATGGATGGATAGGCTAGATAGATATATATAGAGAAATTTATTGTAAGAAATTGGCTTACATGGAAAAAATTGGAGGCTTTTCCTCTAAGATCTGGAACAAGACAAGGATGCCTGCTTTCCCCACTCTTACTCACTATAGTACTGGAAGTTCTAGCCAGTGCAATAAGGCAAGAGAAAGCAAAAGAGGTATCGATATCAGAAAGGAGGAAGTCCAACTATCCCTATTTGCAGATGTCATAATTATATACATAGAAAAGCTGAAAGACTTCATCAAAAAATTGCTAGAACTAACAAATAAATTCAGTACAGTGGCAGGATACAAAATCAACATGCAAAAATCAATAACCTTCCTATATGTTAATAACAAAATAGCCAAAGAAGAAATCAAGAAAGTAATACCATTCACAATAGCTACTCCAAAAATGAAATACCTAGGAGTAAATTTAACCAAGGAGGTGAAAGACCTCTACAACAAAAAC
>NW_007749705.1:2237-5229 GCF_000696425.1 Galeopterus variegatus | reverse complement strand
TGGCCAGTTAGCTCACTTGGGAGAGCATGGTGCTGACAACACCAAGTCAAGATCCTCTTACAGGTCATCTTAAAAAAAAAAAAAACAAAACTATAAATGATAGTAACCAAAATAGCATGGTACTGGCATAAAAATCGACAAAACAGACCAATGGAACAGAATAGAAAGCCCAGAAATAAGCCCATGCACTTATAGTCAACTGATTTTCGACAAAGGTGCCAAGAACATACAGGGGGGAAAAGACAGCCTCTTCAATAAATGGTGCTGGGAAAACTGGATATCTACATGCAGAAGACTGAAACTAGAACCCGATCTCTTACCATACACAAAAATCAGTTCGAAACGGACCAAAGACCTAAATTCAAGACCTGAAACTTTGAAACTACTAGAGGAAATTATAGGGGAAATGTTACACAAAATAGGAGTAGGCAGTGCTTTTTTGAGTGAGACTACAAAGGCACAGGTAACTAAAGCAAAAATACATAATGAGATTACATCAAACTAAAAAGCTTCTGTACAGTAAGAAACACAATCATTAAAGTGCAGAGACAACCTACTGAATGGGAGAAAGTGTTTGCCAGCTACACATCAGACAAGGGGCTAATATCCAGAATATAAAAGGAACTCAAACAACTCAACAGAAATAGCGAACAAAAAACCTCCTAAATAACTGAATTAAAAAATGGGCAAAGGACCTGAATAGACATTTCTCAAAAGAAAACATACAAATGGCCAATAAGCACATGAAAAAAAATCATTAATCATCAGGGAAATGCAAAGTAAAACCACAATGAGATATCTCACGGCTATTATCAACAAGCCAGAAAATAGCAAATGCTTGTGAAGATGCAGAGAAAAGGGAACCCTCCTACATTGTTGATGGGAATGTAAATGGGTACAGCCACCATGGAAAAGAGAATGGAGGTTTCTCAGAGAACTGAAAATAGATCTACCTTATGACCCGGCTATCTCACTACTGGGTATATACTCCAAGGAAATGAAATCAATACATCAAAAAATACCTGTACTCCCATGTTCATCACAATGCTATTTGTAGTAGCCAAAAGATGGAATCGACCTAAATGACCATCAATGGATGAATGGATAAAAAAACTGTGGTACATATACATAATGGAATACTATTCATACTAATGCTAATGGAAGAAATGACAGCCAATCTTTTCCAGCAACATGGATGGAACTGGAAACCATCATGTTAAGTGAAGTCAGGCACAGGAAGACAAATACTGCATGATCTCACTCAAGTGTGAGATCTAAACTGTGAAATCTAAAAAAAGAAGAAGAGAAGTAGAGAGTAGAATAATGATTACTAGAGCCTGGGAGGGGCACGGGGTTGGAGGGAGGAGAAGGGATAGACTAATGTGTACACAGCTATGCTGTCTACCCTAATGAATCATTGTGTGGTATGCATGTATTGAAACAACACACTGTACCCCTCAAAAATGTACAAGTAAATGTTAAAATTTAAAAAAAACCTACAAAAAATAAAAATAAAAATAACCACTACTAATCATGAATTAAAAAAAAAAAAGGGAAAATTGGCTCACATGGTGTGGATGCTGAGAAGTCCCATGATCTGTAGTTGGTAAGCTGGAGACCCAGGAGAGCTGATGGTAGTGTTCCAGTCTGAGTCTGAGACTGAAGGCAGTAGACCAATGTCCTAGCTCAAGAAATCAGGCAAACTGAAACAGAGAGAGAGAGAGAGAGAGAGAGAGAGAGAATTCTCTCTTTCCATTTTTGCTCTATTCAGGGCTCCAACAGACTGGATGAGGCCCACCCACATTGGGGAGGGCAATCTTATTTATTCAGTCTACTGATTCAAATGTCAATCTCATCCAAAACACCCTCACAGACACACACAGAATAATGTGTAATCAAATCTGGGCACCCCACAGCCCAGTCAAATTGATGCATAAAATCAATCGTCACAAGTCCACCCCTTGTCAACTTGGCACCCAAACACAACTCCTTAAGCCATAGTTAGTCTCCAAAAAAGATGAAAACAAGTTCATAATGCCATCTAACATGATACAATTATCCTATGTACAACCAAATATGCGCTGTCCTCTTCCCCAGAAGAGGAAGTAAAGTACTTTATTAATGTCTAATTTTTTTAAAAGAAAATGTAATTTTATTAATATTATTTTTTACATTCTAGGATGTTGTTGTGGAGCAGTTGGGAGAGAGGGGGAGAGGGGAAAGGGGAAGGAAATGGAATGGAAGAAGGAGGAAGGAGGAGGGACAGGATTGAGGCCTGTGGCACCCCCCTCATTCCCATAGGGGAGACTGAGTGAGCTTCCAGCAGTGGTTTGGTCATTGCTGGACTGGGTGCAGCTGTCATGGGTGTGCGAAAAAGCCCTTGCCCCTCACCATCCCAGCTTGGGAACCTGGGGCCCTTCTTGCTGTGGCTTGGTGGTCACTGCTGGGCTGGCTGCAGGTGTTGGGGGCTGTGGTCGAGGCCTGAGGGCCCCTACTGCCCCGGCTCAGGAAAGCCTGAGGTGCTTCTTGCGGTGGCTCAGTGGTTGCCACTGGGCTGGCTGTGGGTATTGGGAGGGGTGTGTTTGAGGCCCCCCACTGCCCTGGTTCAGGAGAGCCTGGGGAACTTCCTGTGGTGGCTTGGTGGTTGCCACTGAGCTGGCTGCCTGTGTCGGGGTGCATGGCCAAGGCCTGAAGCCCCCACTTCCCCAGCTGGGAGAGCCCAGGGTGCTTCCTGCAGAGGCTCAGTCATTGCTGCTGGGCTGGCTGCATGCATGTCGGGGGTGTGTGGCCCAGGCCCTCATCCCCCACCCTCGGGATTGGTTGTGGGTGTTGGGGGGCATTGCTGAGGCCCCTGGCCATCCCCACTTTCTGGCTAGGTATCCCAGGGGACTTCCGGTCCTTCTGTGTTTTATATATAGGTGTTTTTTGGTGAAATGAGACCTTTACTAGTTAATATGAAACTTTGTCTCTGGTTGCAGGTACGTTGTTTTTT
>NW_007749705.1:0-1535 GCF_000696425.1 Galeopterus variegatus | reverse complement strand
TGCCTGGTTGTGGGAGGGGGGTCTGGGTCTGGTCCCCTTCTCCATGCTTTAGATCCCTGGGCAGGCCTGAGGCACTGGCATGGTGTGCCTGGTTGTGGGAGGGGGGTCTGGGTCTGGTCCCCTTCTCCATGCTTTAGATCCCTGGGCAGGCCTGAGGCACTGGCATGGTGTGCCTGGTTGTGGGAGTGGGGTCTGCTCCCCAGATCCAAGACTCTGGCAGGCCCCAAGGTGCTGGTGATGTGCCTGGGCCAGAACTAACTTTTTTGTCCTTTGCTTACTTCTAAAATGGGGGAACTTCCTGAGGGAACCAGTACTTGAGCTGTGTTGTTGAGGTAAATTGCTGCCTTGCTGCTGTTTCCCTAGGGAAGGCTTTTTGCACAGCTCAGGGTTTAATGGCTGACCTCATAGGTACTTTCAGCTTTCCAGAGACCTGGTGGATCTGGGTTGTGTAGAAACTCTGATCTGGGCCTGAGTTTTTTTCATTAAACTGCACCCCATGCGATTCTGCATTCCCAACCAGTCTGAGTGGTCCTGTGTTGATTGGGGGTGGGTCGGCTGTCCTTGCTGTGCCCCAGTGTTCTCCTAGTGGGCCCGTCTCCCCCACCACCCATGCTGCAAACACTTCCCATGGGACAGGCCATGTGCTGGTCCCTTGTGATGACTCACCGGCCTCTGAGTGGCTCCTTTTCTTCAGTTGTTGTGGCTCCTTGCTCCAATGTGAATCCATGGGAACCCTATTAGTGGTCTTGCTGGCCTGGGGGTCACCAAGGCCCTCTTCTCCCCTGCCACCTCCAAGCAACTTCACCAGAAGGGCACAGCTGCAGCTTTTGCCAGCTTTTGCTCCGTGTGCTCAGCAGCTCCAGACTGGATGCAGCTGGAGCTTGAAATGGTCCAAGCAATTTTTTTCTTTCTCTCATCGTGGCTTCTCCTGCCTTCATGAACTCCATAGGTCTCTCCTCCTCTTCCCCTGAGCTCTAGCGGCCCCGGCTTGGCTGTCATTGCTTTTTTATGGTGTAAATTGGTTGATTTATGGGAGAGAGTGACACTGAGGGCCATCTATTTTGCCATCTTGACTTGAACAAGTGATGTGTACACTTTTCCTGACATCCTGTAACTTAAATATGATGTAAAATTAATAATAGTTAAATACTGTAATAATAAGTCAATACATCTTATGTTACATGATAAGGGAATGAGAAAGAGAGGAAAGCAAAGATTTTTGCTGTCTCTTTCTTTCTCTATATACACACATATACATATATAAATATATATAATAAAATAAGGAGATATACTCATGGCAATTACAGTCCTTGTTTCTGTAATCACATAACTGGTCATGTGATTGTAGCTGGTATTTATAACTAACTTCTTCTACTACCTATTCTTTATTCCTTGTGCCTACAGCAAGCAACCCAGCTGGTCATGGTTCTTTACCTGGTGGTAAAAGTTCTTCAGTCCTGAAGGGTATGGGTCTTTAGTGGTTTTGCCTGAATTGTGTTGTTGTAATTTTCCATTGACCTTAATCATAGAGCATG
>NW_007749704.1:10186-10684 GCF_000696425.1 Galeopterus variegatus | reverse complement strand
CCCTGAACGACGTCAGCTGGGATCCAGCCGCCACTCCCGGTAACGGGGCAGCGAGCTCCCCACTAAGGCGATCGTCCTGTCTTATCTGATGCTCTCGTAGCCTCTTCTCCGCGCAAAGCTCCCCGTTCCTTTCTCGAGAGCACTGAGCACTTCCCAGAGACAGCGCACAAGGAGCGGGCCAGGTGACCCCCGTCCCATCGGAAGAGCTGGAGCAGAGAGGGCGCAGGCCCCGCGCCAGGGGGAAGGAATGGGGTGACCGGGAGGACTGCGCCGGGTTTGACCCCTTAGGGTACTCGCAGGGTCGGCTTTCTCGGAGCCAGTCCAGCCCTAAGAACAGATGATGCTGCACATCCGTGTCCTCGGGGTATTGAGTAATTTTTTAAAAATCACTTGGAATGTCATTGCTGGGCTTGAAAGCACGATTTATTGCTGCGTTATTAAACGGTCCCAGCAGCAAGCCACGCTCCTTTTATTGACAGAGGGCAGGAAGGTGGGCAG
>NW_007749704.1:5797-8668 GCF_000696425.1 Galeopterus variegatus | reverse complement strand
AAAAAAAAAAAAAAAAAAAAAAAAAAAAGCTGTACCCTGTAGATCGCACCTCTTATTCTGTCCTTTCTCTGTCATGTCATGTCATGCCAACCTCCTCCAGTAAGACTTCCTTCCATTTCAGGGCAGAAAAGAGCCCTGGGGACAGGCGGGCACAACAGTAAGGCCAAAGCTGGGATTAGGGGTGGCTAATTATGTTTACATACAAATTTTTGGTTCACAACTTACTGTAAGGGACACTGTCACTGATTCTCACTGAAAGAATGGGTGGAATCAAATGACCTACGGAGGGCCACACAGACCGCATGCGAATTCTGCCTCCTGTAGAACTGCCACCTCCCTGCACCGCCTCCGCCTCTGCCTGGAGGTTTCTCAGGTTCACTCTGCCCCTCAGCAGTCGTGCGCGCCAGGCTGAGGCCGGTCCCTGTGTCTGGGAGACACGACCATGGTGCACCGCCTCCGCCTCTGCCTGGAGGTTTCTCAGGTTCACTCTGCCCCTCAGCAGTCGTGCCCGCCAGGCTGAGGCCGGTCCCTGTGTCTGGGAGACACGACCATGGCTCCTACCTCCTTTGGTGGGCTCTCCCCTGCCCCTCCTCACACATCTACTGCAGCCTCAGCCACACCGGCAGGCTGTGCCCTGTGCCCTCTGTTCTCAAGCCACCTCTCCTCTTCTGGACCGAGCCTCCACACACAGGTGATTTCTCTCTCTCTCTGCTCTGCTAACCATGTTGTAAATACATGTTGCAAATATGTCTGTCTCCCATGCTAATTTTTCAGTTTCCCTAGAGGAACTGGGTGTGTGCCCTCAGTGCCTGACACTTAGTAGGTATTCAATAAACGTTGGTAACAGGAAAGAACTGAGGGAGAGATGGAGAGAAGGCGAGAAGGGGGAGGGATCTGAGTCTGGGCCTTCTGGATACAAAGGGCAGGTCACTGCGAGGCAGCTCCAAAAGCCCCTGTTCTGTCCTTTGGAAACTCTCCCACCACTGGCTGTTTTTCTCTCTATCAGGCAGGCAGTCACATTTAAGCAGCCTCCCCAGCTCTCCTACCAGCAAGCAGCTTTGGCTCTCTATGTCCATAAACACAAATATTTATGTCCCCTTGTGTTAGTGTGAACACCACGTACCAGCACCGCCTCTAACCATGCCACCCACCCCTACACCTGCCACCCCACACATGCCTCTGTCTCCTCAGTTTACTCCGGTCACAGGCTGTGAGGCAAGCTTACAGTCACCACCTCCTATCTTCTGGGCCACCTTCCAAGTCCTCTCAGCATGAATAACTTTGAATGTGGGTGACTAGAAAGTAATTCTCATTAGAATTTACACTCGATTATAAACCCCAGGGACCCAGACTCTGTCCCTCTCCCAGGGATGCACTGCATTACACATTCCCCTGAAAAGGCCAGTAACTGTCAATATTGGTGGCAGTAGTGGATGAATTGTGCTATGTGGGCCATTGACATGCATGGCAGACTACAAAGGCACCTTGGGAGCATACAGGAAGAAGGAACAACTAAAGATTCCATCTCAGACACTTTGGCTGGCATGGTCTGGTGGAGGAGCTGGCCTTTTCCCAAGTAGGGGCAGAATAAAGCATGCAGGGGACCAGCCTGAACCTGGGGCCATCTTGCCTATCCACTTTGCAAATACCTGCCTGCTTTCCTTGAGATGATCGAGAAATTGCTTGAGGTATGGCGTTTGTGAACCTTGCTAGATACCTTTAGGTATAAAAAGTGAAACTTCAAGAGCTTTACCATGCCCAGACTCCACCCTGTCTGTAGCACATGCTGACACCAAGAGGTTTCCTGTAGTTTCGGTCAGTCATTTGGTTGGTTGGTCACAGTGCCTCTGAGCTTTAATGCAGGTAGCCACCACCTAAACCCACATTATAAACACCTGAAAAGTCTTCCCACAGTTACGAGGTTTTACAGTTGGCCCAAAATGTTTCAATGCATGTAAGGAAAAGTATAAGAACTTCGAAGTCAGAAAAATGTAGGTATAAATCTTGACTCTGCTGTGTGTTAGAAATGTGTTGAGTTAGATGGGCCAGGAAATAAAGGCCATGGGCCAGATTCAGCCGCTGTCTCTTTCTTCCTTCACCTGTGTAAGTATTGTCTGCGGCTGCTTCCTCGCTACAGTGGCAAAGTCAGATGGGTATGACAGAGGCCCACATGGCTCACAAAGCCCAGAATATTTATCTGGCCCTCTACAGAAAAATTTTGCCTGGGTAAAATTTTACCTCCTAAGCCTCAGTTTCCTCCTCTGTAAAATGGGCCAAATACATCAAAGGAGTGAATGCCATGAGAAATAAATGAGATACATTTGAAAAGTCAGCCGCATATCCACGTCTGACATCTGCTGGGAACTTTAAATTGTTATTTTAATCTTTCTAGTGTCCAGTTGTGTCCTCTTGGACAAGCAAGAGAAGGACACAGTTTGTCTCTGTCTCCATCTCTGTTTCCCTCTTAATTTCTCTTCATTTCATCCCATTTCATCACTTACCACCCAAGGAGAAAAACTGCAAGAAAAAAATAGTATAGCGGCTTTAAAAAATGGGATGGAAAATAAACTTACTCTAAAGGAAAATCTAATTCTAGCTGGCATCTCAGGTTACTTATTTTATGTCTTTCGAGTATTAATGCGTATCATCATTTTATTTTTAATGTAAGTGTAATCATGCACTATGTAGTATTGTACAAAGTACAATGACTTCTTGCCTTTTCCTGTACACAGAAATTTTTTTTTCCTAGAGAAAATATTCTTTAGATGGTTTCAAATTCCCACACACAAAATGTTTGTCTTTGGGGGATATTTTAATAAAAAGCTAAAATTTTTAAAATACAGGATGGAGTTATGTGAGATTATCTGAAGT
>NW_007749704.1:0-452 GCF_000696425.1 Galeopterus variegatus | reverse complement strand
TATAAAGCCAATATGCTTTATAAAGACTGACACAAAATTTAAACAAAAATTTTAGAAAACAGAAATGATACAGTCATCCCTCAGTATCTGTGGGTGATTGCTTCCAGGACCTTCTGCAGATACCACAGTCCAGGAATGCTCAACTCCTTGATATAAAATGGCATAGTATTTGTTTTTCAGTTTTTCTTTGTTTATTTTGGGCCACAAAACAAGTCTTAATGCATTTAAAAAGACTAAGATAAGATGAAAACAAGTCAGGGCTTCCAGTCAAGATGGAGGCATAGACAGTCCCCAGTGTCACTCTCTCCCACAAATCAACCAATTTACAACTATAAAAAAGTAGTAACAGCAAAGCTGAGGCTACTAGAGCTCAGGGGAAGAGGAGGAGAGACCTACGGAGTGCATGAAGGTGGGAGAAGCTGTGATGAGAGAAAGAAAACACTGCTGGGAGC
>NW_007749703.1:10314-10686 GCF_000696425.1 Galeopterus variegatus | reverse complement strand
TTTTCCAAACTACCCTATCATTTCATAATAATTCATAGAGATATGAACCTCTCTATCAACTCACAACTATGGAGAATTTGACCTTAGTTGTTGTTATAACATGCGTGTGTTACAGAAATACAAATACGCAAGCAAATTAAATGGTGTGTTTTGTATAGATGGCATATTATACCTTTACTTTCATGAGGATATATGTGAGGGTGTTACAGCCTGTCAGTAAAAGCCAGCCTTTTGTAAACAGGTTGCTTTTATGGGAGCACCTACTATCTGCTCCAGAAAATAGATGAAATGTCTCCATTTTAATGCAAGGCCAACAGCCCTTAAAAGGAGGCTGATGATTAGGACTCTGAGTATTCATACAGAGATGGTTCT
>NW_007749703.1:8001-9601 GCF_000696425.1 Galeopterus variegatus | reverse complement strand
CAAGAGCAGAGTGAGTTCGGAGAGAAGAGTCACCCATTCTAGCCACGGGGCTCACGCAGGAGCCCTGCACCAAATCTTTCTATTCCATCTTGATGGTCTCACTTATTTGTGGGAGCTAAAAATAAATAAATAAATAAATATACAAACAAATGGTGGAGGGGGGTGGGGAAGAAGACACAACAATCACAACAATTCTTTGAACTTGTTAAGACAAGTGAACAGATCTGATGTTGATGGGGGGGAGGGTGAACAGAAAGGGGGGAAAGAGGAATTGGTAAAGGGTCATGAAAATCAACTACAAGGTATACTGATAAATCAAAATCAAAAATAAAATAAAATTAAAATCTCAGAAAAGGATTGAATCAGGCTGTGATACCAACCATGACTGGCAGGAAAATTGCTGCATGAGCTGCTAGCAAAACCAGCTTAAGCAAAGTATCTGAGGGGTGTGTAAAAGAGGGGGCTTTTTCTTCCTGGAGACTCAAAGAAGGCATGATCATATTCTTCTAGACAGGAAGGGAAAATCATTCAGGTGACTGAGGAACTGATATGGTCAAAGTGATGCCTCTTCTATTCCTCAAGTTACATCCTCCCAAATCACTGTCATTGATAACAAAACCATCAGCAGGAGGAGGCAGCTTCCCCAGGACCAGAATGCTTTCCAAAAGTGTCCTTGAAAGACAGCAATGAAATTTCAAAATTTTCATGAAGAACATATTGAATGAATAATAAAGTTGCAGAAGTAGTGGTGGTTTTTACTAAATCTTATGAAAACAAAGGAAAACAACTATTTTTTTAAAAAAATAATGAGGGCTGGCCCGGTGGCGCACTGGATAGTGCGCCGCTTGGGAAGCGTGGCGGCGCTCCCGCCCGAGGGTTCGGATCCCACATACAGACCGGTTCCCACTCACTGGCTGAGCGAGGCGCGGGAGCAACACTGAGGGTTGCGATCCGTTGCCGGACATGGAAAAAGACAAAAAATAAAAATAAAAAAATAATGAACCAGGGATTGAACTCTGTTCATACTGTTAAGAGTTTCTAAAAACGTTGGCTTCATCCTATGTATTTTAATGACGGTTAATATTGAAAACAAATGATGAATTGTAGTTTTGTCTCCAGGCAGGGGGTTAGCACAGATAAACCAACTTTTTCTTTCCATTGCAAATTAGTGTGCTCTATATAATGACACTGGAAGAAGGTCAATATATAGTAGACCAGTCACTGCATCACTTAAAAATCCTGTCTGCTATGTGCCAGCCACCATGCTTAAAGCCGAAGCTAAGAGAGAAATCCGCTTCTCTGAAGGAGTTCACAATCCAGTGGAAGAGGCAGCACAGAACACATAAGTCTCATGCTTGAATGACAGACTGGAACACAGGACTGAACAAAATATACACTGGCCAAACCTACATCATGATATTTTGTCATTTCAGCTGAGATCTCCAGTCACCAAGTGAATATTGCTTATATCTTCAGCTACTTCTTTCAACTAGGGAGCAGGAAATGGAAGTTACTATAAACGTGGCTTTAGCTATTATGAGTACCCTGATAACATCCCGATCTGTGTCTCTAAAAAGACATCTTTTCTAAACCATGGATC
>NW_007749703.1:5773-6536 GCF_000696425.1 Galeopterus variegatus | reverse complement strand
AGTGCCGCCGCGCTCCCAAGTGGCGCACTGTAGCAGTGCGCCACCGGGCCGGCCCCCAAAATATTTCTTGAAGCAGTCTTCTCTTCTAAACTCACTCTGCAATTGCCTTAGTTCAAGTTCTCATCACTTTTTACCCAACAGTCCCTGGCTGGCCTTCCTGCCTCCATCACCCAAAGCCTTCATTACACCCATACATACCCACACTCACATGCAAGTGCACGAAAATGCACATGGTTGCCAGATGATCTTTCTAAAACATAATTTATGTTTCTATCACTGCTTAAAACCCTCAGTGGCTCTCTGTTCCCTATAGGCTAAATTCCAAACTCCTTCAAATGACACCCAAGACCTTCCAAGTTCCTGGATTACTCTCCACGGCCCGACTACTGGAGGAGATCTTCAGTCATTCTTCTGGGGACCACTTCACTTTACCTCATATTTTTCTCTAAAACATCTTTATCATATGTTACTGCAGGGAACTCTTTATATGTCTACCTCTTACCTTAGATGTTGAACTCCCCAAGGGAAACAGAAATAGCTTATTTTTCTATGATTCCCTAAGGTTAGCATACTTCTTGGGATACAGCATGCCCAAATATTCAATCAACATTTGTAGAATAAATGAATGAAGAAAATGTAAGATATAAAACAGGAAGATGCTATAAAGAATCCCATATAACTTTATAATTATAACTATACTTAGTCAAGTATAGGGCTTCTTACATTTGTGAAATTGTTGCAAAAACATTATTAATTTGGCCTT
>NW_007749703.1:0-399 GCF_000696425.1 Galeopterus variegatus | reverse complement strand
GACATCCTTTAGGAATGGGGAGGAGTTCTGTCTGTTTAAATCCACTTTCCATCATTTCATGGAATTCGTATATGAGGCTTTGGCTGACTCAACAACCTGTGAATCAGTTTTTATCTGATGAGTTCTGTGATTCTCAGCCAATCCCAACATGCAAATAATACTTGTTGCAGCTTACAAAATCAATATACAAAAATCAGTAGCATTTTTTTTTATACATTAACAGAGAACCATAAGAAAAAGAAATTAAGAGCCAACCCCGTGGCACACTCGGGAGAGTGCAGCTCTGGGAGCGCAGTGGTGCTCCCGCCGTGGGTTCGGATCCTATATAGGGATGGCTAGTGCGCTCACTGGCTGAGTGCGGTGCAGACGACACCAAGCCAAGGGTTGCGATCCCCTTAC
>NW_007749702.1:2241-10687 GCF_000696425.1 Galeopterus variegatus | reverse complement strand
GAGGTGAAGACCAGAAACTAGGCCACTAATATCCAGGGTTAAATGTGTGTCGAGCCTCTTACTCATCTGGTGGTCTTGATTTAGTTATGAGGTGATGGTTGTATGTGGCAATTTAATTCATTCAAGTATTTATGAGCCCCCATCTCAAGCTGAGAATAAAATGGCCAACAAGACAGATATTATTCTTATACAAATGTCTATATATAAATGTGTGTGTGTGTGTGTGTGTGTGTGTGTGTGTGTGTGTGTGTGTGTATGACTTCATGGAGATCACAATTTAGTGGAGGAAACCAGACAAACAGAAAGAAATCCCAGTTCAGTGCAGTGGAGGCCGTGATCAGGAAAGCACGTGGGAGGGATCTGTCTGAGACTTGAGGGGTCAGGGAGGGCGAGTGGCCTAGACAGGTGAAAGGACGTAAGTGCTGCAGAGGGAGGGCGTGGCATATAAGCCAAGTGGAAGATCACGGTGAGGAGGAAGCATTATTTATATCGGGAGCAGAGTACCATTGCTGTGACGGGAGGGGTGGGCAGGAGCCAGATGAAAGATATGGTCATGACCCAGAGGGCAATGGGAACCATTCTGTGGATTTATGGAAGAATGTTAATAAAATAAAATGACACAGCCACTGTGGAAAATGGTTTGGTGGTTCCTCAGTTAGTTAAACAGAATTACCATATGACCTGGCAATTCCACAGCTGGGTAGATAGCCAAAAGAATTGAACACAGGCATTCAAATACGTGTGCACAAATGTTCATGGCAGCACTGTTTACAATTGCCCCAAATTGGAAACAGCTCAAATGTTCATCAACAGATGAATGGGTAAACAAAATGTGCTATTATAATGGAAGTACTCTGATATAAAAGGAATGAAGTACTGATACAGGCCACACTGTGGTTGACTCTCAAAAATATTATGCTAAGTCCCCTGTACCAGCCAGCTGCCCAAAAGTGTGTGTATATATAATGCTAAGTAAGAGAAGCAAGACACAAAAACCTAATGTGTGATTCCTTTCATATGAACTATTCGAGGTCAGCAGATCCATAGAGACAGAAAGCAGATCGGTGGTCGCCAGGGGCTGGAGGGATGGCACGGGAGTCACTGCTTAATAGGTACACCGCTTCCTTTTGGGGTGATGGAAATATTCCAGAAATAACTGACGGTTGCACAGCATTATGAATGTACTAACAATCACTTACATTCAGTTTTAGGTTACGCATGTTTTACCACCATTTTTTTAAAAGGGGACATATGATACCGTGGGCTTTGTGTTTTAGGAAGGTCACTCTCATGCTGTGATTGGAGGTGACCAGAGTCAGAGCGCAGATGAGACCATCTAATGCTGGAGAAAATGATTTTTCTCTTTCCACATTCCTCCTCTCCCTCTGTAACCCTGAAAGGACATGGCTAACTAATGGGCAGGATAGGTTTCCTTCTCACACATAACTCTGTTTATCCCAAAGCCGTCCAGCTCTCTGCCGCTGGAGACAGGGGCTAAGTCCATCTGGAAAACAGGTTTTAACCAGTCCAAAAATCCAGCCTACCCTTTGGGCCTCCCTAAGGCCATGTTGAAGCAAACTGAGCTTTTCCAGGTTTACAAATGTTTGGGATTGCAATTTCTGATGAAAATTGCAGATTATCTGATAAACCTATCACTGAAAGATAAAATTCATCTCGGGGAAACCATCATTATCATGATAAAATCAGCCAAAGTGCCCGCTATTGACTTTGTGCCAGGCACTGTGTGCTTTACATCAATTAGCACATAATGACCTTGCAATAACCCAGGGAGAGGGGAGACTTATTACCTTTGCCAGGAGAGGAGACAGAGGGGTCCAGACACACCCACAGCCAATAAGGGCCGAGATTAAGCTATTTGTGCCTTCCTCTCTCTGCTGGGTAGAAGACAGGTTAGACCTCTGAATTGGAGGAGCTGATTTCTCTCAATCAGCTCCTAATCTCAAGTATTCAAAGACCCAGAGCCCAGCAAGGGATGACCAAGCTTTTCCTTTTCTTGTCTTTATTTCTCTTTATTTCCTCCCCTGAGGTGAACAGGAGATGTGAAAAGGAGCCTATTCAATTGTAAGGCTCCCCAGCGTTGGCCGTCCTAGCAAAGCCACTTTAAACTGAGGAGAGACAGGTGGCAGAAACAGCATGCTAAGCCGGGGTCAGCCCACGTCCTCTGTAAAGGGCCAGAGAACAAACATCCTAGGCTGTGCTGTCCACGCACTCTCTGTCGCACTGCCTCAACTCTGCCGTGGTCACTGAGAGCAGCCACAGGCAACACAAGTCCGTCACATGAACGGTGGCGTGGGGCAGGGGTGCCGATCACATGTTAGTTACAGAAACAGCAGCAGCTGGATTTGGCCCCTGAGCAGTAGTTTGCCGACCTCTGTTCTAAACTGAGCATTTGGGAGCATGTTTTGATTTTAATTATCCATGGCCTGCCTGTGGTCATTACCAAAAATCACCCAGGAGCGTTGAGTGGCTGCCGAGGAAGGAATTGAGGCACGGGGTTGAGATCACCCCCACTTCACTCCACAGCAGGACGGTGACCATGACCCTCCATTTACCATTAAGTGATCTGATAGCACTGAGGTAGTGGCCTGCTTAGAGGCTGCTCGATTGTCTTCCACTCAGCAATGCCCAGCCCTCCCCCGCTCCAAGCAAANGCTCCAGAGGGAGGGCGTGGCATATAAGCCAAGTGGAAGATCACGGTGAGGAGGAAGCATTCTTTATATTGGGAGCAGAGTACCATTGCTGTGACGGGAGAGGTGGGCAGGAGCCTGATGAAAGATATGGTCATGACCCAGAGGGCAATGGGAACCATTCTGTGGATTTATGGAAGAATGTTAATAAAATAAAATGACACAGCCACTGTGGAAAATAGTTTGGTGGTTCCTCAGTTAGTTAAACAGAATTACCATATGACCTGGCAATTCCACAGCTGGGTATGTAGACAAAAGAATTGAACACAGGCATTCAAATACGTGTGCACAAATGTTCATGGCAGCACTGTTTACAATTGCCCAAAATTGAAAACAGCTCAAATGTTCATCAACAGATGAATGGGTAAACAAAATGTGCTATTATAATGGAAGTACTCTGATATAAAAGGAATGAAGTACTGATACAGGCCACACTGTGGTTAACTCTCAAAAATATTATGCTAAGTCCCCTGTACCAGCCAGCTGCCCAAAAGTGTGTGTGTATATAATGCTAAGTAAGAGAAGCAAGACACAAAAACCTAATGTGTGATTCCTTTCATATGAACTATTCGAGGTCAGCAGATCCATAGAGACAGAAAGCAGATCGGTGGTCGCCAGGGGCTGGAGGGATGGCACGGGAGTCACTGCTTAATAGGTACACCGCTTCCTTTTGGGGTGATGGAAATATTCCAGAAATAACTGACGGTTGCACAGCATTATGAATGTACTAACAATCACTTACATTCAGTTTTAGGTTACGCATGTTTTACCACCATTTTTTTAAAAGGGGACATATGATACCGTGGGCTTTGTGTTTTAGGAAGGTCACTCTCATGCTGTGATTGGAGGTGACCAGAGTCAGAGCGCAGATGAGACCATCTAATGCTGGAGAAAATGATTTTTCTCTTTCCACATTCCTCCTCTCCCTCTGTAACCCTGAAAGGACATGGCTAACTAATGGGCAGGATAGGTTTCCTTCTCACACATAACTCTGTTTATCCCAAAGCCGTCCAGCTCTCTGCCGCTGGAGACAGGGGCTAAGTCCATCTGGAAAACAGGTTTTAACCAGTCCAAAAATCCAGCCTACCCTTTGGGCCTCCCTAAGGCCATGTTGAAGCAAACTGAGCTTTTCCAGGTTTACAAATGTTTGGGATTGCAATTTCTGATGAAAATTGCAGATTATCTGATAAACCTATCACTGAAAGATAAAATTCATCTCGGGGAAACCATCATTATCATGATAAAATCAGCCAAAGTGCCCGCTATTGACTTTGTGCCAGGCACTGTGTGCTTTACATCAATTAGCACATAATGACCTTGCAATAACCCAGGGAGAGGGGAGACTTATTACCTTTGCCAGGAGAGGAGACAGAGGGGTCCAGACACACCCACAGCCAATAAGGGCCGAGATTAAGCTATTTGTGCCTTCCTCTCTCTGCTGGGTAGAAGACAGGTTAGACCTCTGAATTGGAGGAGCTGATTTCTCTCAATCAGCTCCTAATCTCAAGTATTCAAAGACCCAGAGCCCAGCAAGGGATGACCAAGCTTTTCCTTTTCTTGTCTTTATTTCTCTTTATTTCCTCCCCTGAGGTGAACAGGAGATGTGAAAAGGAGCCTATTCAATTGTAAGGCTCCCCAGCGTTGGCCGTCCTAGCAAAGCCACTTTAAACTGAGGAGAGACAGGTGGCAGAAACAGCATGCTAAGCCGGGGTCAGCCCATGTCCTCTGTAAAGGGCCAGAGAACAAACATCCTAGGCTGTGCTGTCCACGCACTCTCTGTCACACTGCCTCAACTCTGCCGTGGTCACTAAGAGCAGCCACAGGCAACACAAGTCCGTCACATGAACGGTTGCATGGGGCAGGGGTGCCGATCACATGTTAGTTACAGAAACAGCAGCAGCTGGATTTGGCCCCTGGGCAGTAGTTTGCCGACCTCTGTTCTAAACTGAGCATTTGGGAGCATGTTTTGATTTTATTTATCCATGGCCTGCCTGTGGTCATTACCAAAAATCACCCAGGAGCGTTGAGTGGCTGCCGAGGAAGGAATTGCGGCACGGGGTTGAGATCACCCCCACTTCACTCCACAGCAGGATGGTGACCATGACCCTCCACTGACTAGCTAATCTATGCTCTCTCGCTAACCCTAATGGTGGTACATCAGGGATAAAATAGAACTTTCTGTACTGGCTTACATTGTGTTTCCCCCCAAAATATATGTTCAGTCCTAACCCCCAGTACCTGTAAGGTGGGCCCTAATCCTGTTATGGGTGGGTTTTTGTTTGGGGGTTTTTTGGCAGCTGGCTGGTACAAGGATCTGAACCCTTGACACTGGTGTCATAACACTGCCCTCTAACCAACTAGCATAGATTAGCTAGTCAGAGTTGAGGCAGTGTGACAGAGAGTGCGTGGACAGCACAGCCTAGGATGATAGCACTGAGGTAGTGGCCTGGTTAGAGGCTGCTCGATTGTCTTCCACTCAGCAATGCCCAGCCCTCCCCCGCTCCAAGCAAAGGAGAGGAACAGAAAACGACCCAACAAAGTAATTCTTTGGTCCCCAGCAATTACACAAGCCAGGACTTGTGAATTATTCAAAACTAAAAATTAATTATTCAATGAGAGCTCACAAGAGGCATCTTGGGCCATACAGTCCCAGAGAAAAGCAGGCCAAGCTGCTGTTTCAGAACCAGCTGCAATGAAGCAAGTGTCAATTCTCCTAATGCTGGCTGGGCTGAGCCAGGGACTGCCACAGGCTTGGAGGGGGGGCACACTGGACCCCCCAGCATGGACTGTGTGCTCCAGAAGGGAAAGGGGGTCGGTAGAAAACCCATCAGCTATCAGAATGCAAACACGCCTTCTGTTGCAGACCAAGACACCGAAACAAGCCTTCATCGTATGTTTGGCCTTACTTTTTCCTCCATAATAACAGATGCTTCAAGAAAGTGTAGTGTTTAGACAAAGTGACTTTAAACACTTGCTTCTCTTGACATTGCCTGCCAAATCCTCTCCTGATAAGAAGGTGGAAAGGACAGACATGAGATCCGTCACCGGGCAAACATCTTGCAGGGTGAATGAATGAACTCATTCAAAGGGTCTCTTTGATGACTTCCTTAGTAGCCAATATTTTTCTACACATTTTCTTTTAACTTTTTATGTTGTAATTATAGATTCACAGGAAGTTGCAAAAATAGTACAGAGAAGCCTCTTGTGCCCATCACCCAATTTCCCTCAGTGGTGGTAGCTTACATAACTACAGGGCGCATCAAAACTAGGAAATCCACTTGGGCACAATACACACAGTTTACAGACCTCACGCGGAAAGCACATTCTTTCATGCACATTTTTTCATGCACTCAGGAAATGGGTCTGCCCTTGTGTATAATTCTATGAAATGGTACCACGTGTATGAATTCGCACAATCCCCGGCACTATTGCAACACAGAACCGCTCTGTAACGACAAGAGAAGCCCCCACGTCAGCCCTTTATAGTCACATCATACATCTCCTTCCCCGACTCCAGGCAACTGATGATCTGTTCTCCATCTCTATGATGTTATTTCAAGGACATTCTATAAATCAAAACATGCAATATGTGACCTTTTGAGATTGGCTTTTTACGCTCAGCGTAGTTCCCTAAAGAGTCATCCAAGTGTTTGTACGTATCCATAAAAAGTATGTTGCTTTTTGTTGCTAAGTCATATTCCATATTGAGGATGTGCCACCCTTCGCCCATGGAAAGACATCGGGCTGGTGGCGGGTTTGGGCTCTTACAAACTCAGCTGCTGCAGACATGCATGGGCAGAAATCCGCAGGGATATAAGTTTTCATTTCTCTGTGATAAATGCCTGGGTGTGATTTCTGGGTCACATTTTTAGTGCTGTTTTCCAGATTTCCAGAAAAGATCCAAATAACTTTTAATGATTTTGTTTTGTCCCCATATTCCAGTTCCAAAGAAAACTATGTTTGCAACACCAACAGTTTGGTTTCCTGATGAGACCTTTCATTAGCCTCAAAAGCCATCGAACACCAGGGCTGAAGGATTTGTGTTATTCAGTCTGTTTATTTCATGCAAGAATACTGCATTAGAAGTAACAGGCGCTTGATTCAAAATCTTGCTTTAAGAAAGCAAAGGAACTTCTAAGAGGTATTTGTCAAGAGCCAAAGAAGTCTAGAAAACAATGTGAGCTTTCATTCGGCAGAGCTCTGCTGGACAAGAAGTTCCTAGGCAGACGCGGCTAACTGTGGTGGGCCCCCCTGGGAGCCCTCTGCTGTGCCTGCTGAAGCCAAGCACCACGAAAAACATCAGCATCTGTACAGACAGCCTGTTCCTCCCCAATCTCTCCATGCTGGACTCAGGTCTGAGACTTGCGATTTGGGGACATGACATCTTTTAAGACTGCCCAAAGCACCCGGCTCCCTCCCTCTAATCCCCCTCTCCCATGCCCCGTAGTCATAATTGCCAGCGTTGTTTTGACACCAACTCTTCTTTTATGATGACTAGGTTAAAAAATAAAATGCAGGTATTGGCCTCAAGGTTAATTTTACACTAGGTTTTGATTGCAAAGTTGTTGGTTTTCACTGCCTGCAGCAGAAATTTAGTCATGGCTTTTACACTCCAGGGGCAAACAGTGCTGAGTAAGAAAGCATGTTTTCCATGACTTGCTTTTTGCCAGAAGGATTATGTCCTGTGCTCCTGGAGGCAGAAAGACCATTGTGGCCTGTGCAATTGCTGCGTGTCACACCAGCAACAGGACAGCACATGACAAACACAACTCTCTCCGCAGTCTCCATCTGCCCACCCAGTGGGCCCCGTTTTCAGTGCCGAACAGGCACTATCTCATTCTTTCCCTCAAATGCAGAGAGCAAGGGCTGCTTTTTGTTGATTCCTGCAGCCCTGTGGACTAGAAAGTCACTGTTACATAATAGGCGTTCAGTAAGTATTTGCGGAGGGCATTCTGCAGTCATCTGACAGCACGACAGTACAATAATCCCACAGCTGCCCCTTACTCTATCCCTCACTCTATCAGCGGGGTGAAATGATCACGAGCACGGAAGTCATGAGTCAGACCTCCTGAGCTTAAGACATCTCCGCCACTGACTAGCTAATCTATGCTCTCTCGCTAACCCTAATGGTGGTACATCAGGGATAAAATAGAACTTTCTGTACTGGCTTTCACTGTGTTCCCCCCCAAAATATATGTTCAGTCCTAACCCCCAGTACCTGTAAGGTGGGCCCTAATCCTGTTATGGGTGGGTTTTTTGTTTGTTTGGGGGTTTTTTGGCAGCTGGCTGGTACAAGGATCTGAACCCTTGACACTGGTGTCATAACACTGCCCTCTAACCAACTGAGCTAACCAGCCAGCCCATGGATGGCATCCTCAAAAAGAAGGAAATGTGTACACAGAGACAGAGGAGACAGACACACACACACACACACACGGGGAGAAGTCACATGAACATGGGGACAGAGATTGGAGCTAGGCCGCCATGGTCCAGGCAATGCCTGGAGTTACCAGGAGGTGGAAGACTTGGCTAGAAGGATCCTGCCAACACCTTGATTTTGGATTTCTAGACTCCAGAACTGTGAGAAAGCAAATTTCTGGTTCGTGGTAATACATTACTGCAGCCACAGGAAACTAATACACCTTCCTCATGGGATTACTGGGAGGATGAAACCGTTGATCTCTATCTAGCTGAGCAGACCCCGTGCCCCTGCAACTGAGACCTCCCCCATCAACACC
>NW_007749702.1:0-1098 GCF_000696425.1 Galeopterus variegatus | reverse complement strand
CAATTTGAATGGGGGTTTCTGTTATTTCCACTCAAAAGCATCCTACATGATACAAAGAACACTGATACAGAGTAAATGCTGTCAGTGTTTTTATAAACAGCAAGTGGGTCCCAGGTGGTAGGTACTAAGAAGACGCCCACTGGGCAGGTAGAAGGGAGAGCCATGGAGCTCCAGCAAGGCTTTCTTGCTGCATGTGATTCCATCTCCTTGTTTCCCTTTAATAGAGTTCACTTTCAAATGCCAACCCATCTCAGCCATGCTAGTGGGTGTGAGAGAAAGGTCCAGGCATCTGTTGTTGGCCAGAATATTCCTTAGGCCGTGTGGAGGTGGCCACAGTAATTAGTGAAGAATCCCCATGGGGAGGGCAAAAGCCCAGGATACCAGTCAGGGAACATGTGTGGCAATATCCAAGAAAGCTGTAAACCTCACACTCCTCTGACACAACAGTCCCTCTCCCAGAATCCTCCCACAGCGCTACCATTGTGCAAAATCAAGTACGTGTGGATATTCATTATGGCGCTGTCGGAATAATGAAAGCCAGGACAGAAAGGAAATGTCCACCAGTAAAGGACTGGGTGCTCTGGGCCATGCAGTGCGGCAGTTTAAGGGAACAAAGCAACTTCAGACACACTGATGTGGAGCCACGGCCAGAGCTGATGCTGATGGACAGAAAAAAGTCACACGACAAAAATAAAACAGTTGCATATAAAAATAAAAAGTCAGGAAGACTCTTTATAAAGAGGTCGTATTTATCAGCAGAAGCATTCTGCAACAAGCATGGCAGGAGGTTTGCCTTTCCAGTGGCACCTCTGCAGCCAACAGTGGCTGCCGGCCCCCTTCACGGGTCACTCTGAGCCTGTAACTTGCTGGGGATGCTTCCAATACATTTTCCAAGGAGTTCAGTCCGTGGTTCACACACAAGAAATGTTTGCCAGCCAGGACTTTGCTTCATTTCCGTGGCCTTTCCATTTATCACACAATTGCTTCCAGTCACTCCACTTTTTCAAAATACTGTTCACGGTTCCTATACCGTATGCTGCCACGGTGTTCCATTTTCTGTATCGTTTATTTCCTTGGGCACAATCGGCTCTGCTATGG
>NW_007749701.1:0-10687 GCF_000696425.1 Galeopterus variegatus | reverse complement strand
TTCCTTCTTTGTTAAATTTACTCCTAAGTATTTTTTTGATGCTATTATAAATGGGATTTTTAAAAAATTTTTATTTCAGATGGTACGTTGTTAGAAACACTACTGATTTTTATAAGTTGATTTTGTATCCTGTAACTTTACTGAATTCATTTATCAGTCTAATAATTTTTTGCTTTCCTTCTTTGTTAAATTTACTCCTAAGTATTTTTTTGATGCTATTATAAATGGGATTTTTTAAAAAAGTTTATTTCAGATGGTACATTGTTAGAAACACTACTGATTTTTATAAGTTGATTTTGTATCCTGTAACTTTACTGAATTCATTTATCAGTCTAATAATTTTTTGCTGGGGTCTTTAGGGTTTTCTACATATAAGATCATGTCATCCCTAAACAGAGACAATTTCACTTCTTCCTTTCCTATTTGTTTGCCTTTTATTTCTTTTTCTTTCCTAATTGCTCTGGCTAGGACTTCCAGTACCACACTGAATAAAATTGGTGAGAGTCAGCATCTTTGTCTTGTTCCCAATCTTAGGGAAAAAAGAGGAGGAAGTTTCAGCTTTTCACTACTTAGTATAGTATTAGCTGTGGGCTTATCAAATATGGCCTTTATTGTGTTAAGGCACATTTTCCCTATACCTAATATGTTGAGAGTTTTTATCATGAAAGGATGTTGAATTTTATCAAATGCTTTTTCTGTGTCTGTTGAGATGATCCTACGATTTTTACCCTTCATTCTGTTAATGTGTCTATCACATTTTTCAATTTGTATTATGTTGAAACATCCTTACATCCCAGCGATAAATCCCACTTGATCATGGTGAATAATCCTTTTAATTTGCTCTTGCATTTGTTTTGCTACTATTTTGATGACGATTTTTGCATCTGTGTTCATCAGGAATACTGAGCCGCGGTTTTCTTTTCTTGTAATGTCTTTATCTGGCTTTAGTATCAGAGTAATGCTGACTCATAAAATCAGTTTGGAATTATTCCTTCCTCTTCAGGTTTTTAGAAGAGTTTGAGAAGGGTTGATACTGGTTCTTCTTTAAACGTTTGGTAAAATTCATCTGTGAAGCCATTTAGTCCTGGGCTTTGCCTTGATGGAAGACTTTTAATTACTAATTCAATCTCATTGCTTGTTATTAGTCTGTTCAGATTTCTGATTTCTTCATGATTCAGTCTTGGTAGATAATATGTTTTAAGGAATTTATCCATTTCTTGAAAATAAAAATTTAACTAAAAAAAAGAAATCTGAATACTTTGATTCCAGCCCCACACTGACTCTACCCCCAATATCCTCCAGTACACAATCCATCACCAAATCCTGCTAACAGTGCCTCAGAGATAGACCTTGAGCCTGTGCCCAGCCCACCGTGTCACTCCAATCCTCATCTAAGCTCCAGTGCTTGTTCCCTGGAACTGCATTACGACTGGTCGCCTGCCTCCTCTCTTGTCCCTACAGTCCATTCTCCCTCTAGCAGCCAGGCAATTGCCTCCAAGTGCAATATCAAAGCATGTCTTCCCACTGCCTAAGTCCTGCTCCCGGCTTCCTCTTTCTCCAGGGGTAAGAGCCCCGTGAGCCTCCACCAGGCACCCAACTTGCCTTGGGGCCTTTGCTGCTCCCTCTGCCTGGAAGTCTCTTCCCACAGGTCTCAGCAGCCACTTCTTATCACGTAGGGCTTCCCTGCCGTATCTAAACCAGCAGGTCCTCCTGTCCCAGTCTCCCTCTTGCCTCTTACCTTGCTCTAGTTTCTTTCATGCATTTGACGCTATCTGATTGATCTTGCTTCTTCCTCTGTTTACCCGATTGTGTCCGTTCCCCTCTAGACAGGTAGAAGCGCTCTGAGGACAGGGGCTTGTGTGTCTTGGTCAGAACCCCAACCAGCTTCCAGCACCTGCAAGGTGCTCAGTGCATCGCTTGTGTACAAGTGAATGGCAGAATAAGGGCAGCCTCCACTATCCCGTCCTAGTGTGGTGACCAATGCTCTGCGTCGTTATAATCCCTCCCTTTTGTTTTCAGCTCAGGGCCTTACCGGGACTGGAAGCTGCTTCTACTTGTTAAAATCAGAATGTCCCCTGACTGTCTCCTCCTTTGGGACACCTCTTTGTCCTCATGGTCCACCATGTGTCTTGGCCGTGGTCCCCTGTCTCCAGCAAGTCTGGGCCACAATTGTTGGGGACAGGCACCTCCCTTCTTCTTCTTCTTGGCTCTCATCCCTGGTACCCATTCATCCCCTCCTGCTTGCAAGATGTCCTCCAAGGTGAAACCAAAGCAATGCCTATTCTGGGTCCTGCCCACCCTGCAGCAACAGCCGCTCACCCCTCTTTGGACATCCTCACCCTTTTCAGAAGGCCCCGGTATCTTTCTGAATGAGGGGCTTTACTTCCAGGCCATCCATTCCCCTCTACCCCCATATGCACCCGATATTTAAAAAGACACAACCACACTCCAGTTAGCCTTTGGCCCATGCTCAGCTGACAGTGCTGTGAGGTGCACATGCTCTGCTGCCTTAATCCCACAGGGACTATTGGCTCCGTTTTACAGATGAGGAAACAAGCCATGAGATCTTAATAAACTTGTCCCAAAGGCTACATTCTCTATCAATTGGTTCCAATCCTTTAAAGACCCAGGTCAAAATAGAATGCATTTTCTAATCCAGTTTCCAGATTCAGTAGAAAATATCTTAGCTCTGAGGCACCAGCTCCTGCACATGGGTTCTCGCATCCCAAAGGCCTTGGTTCCAACAGCCGTGTGAAGAGAAGGACCTGGGGAAATCCTGAATGGGGGGGCTATCCGCCCACCCATTCCCAGGGCCTGAAGGAGGTGGGAGGCTGGGGAGGCCGTGATGCTGTCAACTCTTTTCTGTTCCCTTACTCTGCTGGGACTGGTCATGAGCCCCAGTTTCCAAGGAATCTGAGAAATTCTGGATTGCCCAAGGGCAACCAGGGAGGGGGAAGGAGTTGGGGGCATTTGGCTGGTGGTCCAGCTGCTCAGGATGCAGGTCTTGCTCAGAGGGTGCAGGCACAGTGCCCACAGGGGAAGCCCTCAGGACAAGCACCAGATGCCTGACGTTTTCCAGGGACATTCTTTCCAGGCTTGATGCAAGTTGCCAGGGAGCATAATTGCCTCACTCAGCCACTACCGGATGTGCATTTCTGACATGCCCAAGCCTGGCACAGTCCCCTGGGCTCACCACACCTCTGCAGGCTCCAGAGAAGAGATAGCAAGGGGGGCTAGTGCAGGGAGAGCCTGGGCGCTGGAGATAAAGGACTGGGTTCGGGGCCCGTCCTTTGCTCCATAACAGGACAGCCTTGGGTGAGTCCCACCTTACCTCCTCAGGCCCATGTAAGACCATTAGTGCTGAGGCTTGCACACACCAGGTGCTTAATAAATAATGGTCTTGATTAGGGCTCTGTCCTTAAGAAGCATGGCCTCATATTGCATGTGCATTTCTCAGTGTGCAATTAAATCCTATCTGGGGAGTCTTGAGCCCCCACCTGTCTCCAGAGAAAAGCCAAGTTCTGAAGTCTATAGTAGCCCTAGAAATGGGGCCCTTTGGGGGCTTCAGGGGTCCAAGCCTAGGAAAGAAACTCCTTGGCCTTCTGTGGCCTAATTGGCAAGGAAATCACTAGCATTTATAGATGGAGCCATGAAGTGATTGGAGGAAGGATATCCATTGTCTCTCTGGAATGTTCTGGAAAAAATAAAAATTAGTTGCAGCATTTGTCCCATGGCAGAAAATCTAGCCTGAGTCAGAAGGGATTTTGGAAGTAGTCATGTCCCATCTCATTATACAGATGGGGTTTCAGGCCTGAAAGAAAAGGGCTCATTCAAGTTGGCACAATAAAGACCCAGCAGGTCAAGGCCTTGGGATTTGTTACTATCCGACCTAGCACTGCCCTATCCCGACATCGCTAATGACCCCAGGGATGGCCAGCCTGGAGGCATGATCTCAGCAATGTCTGGACACCCTGGGCTCACAGCCCGGCCCTGTAGGCTGCGAGCCTCAGCTTCCCTGTCTACAGGTCCTGGTTCTTCAGAGATGTCTCTGGGCTGCGTCTTGGATGTGTTCAGAAATAAGCTGCTTTCCCCAGGAGGGTGAGCATCACAGTTGTCCCTGTGCCAGGGCCCTCTGGGAGGATGCTGTTCCACCCGGTACAGCCACCACCTGTCCTCCGTCCCAGAAGCTGTCCTGAGCCCTGGAGGCCAGAGCTGTTCTGATCTCCTCTCTGCAGACTACCTTGCCCTATGTCCCCTGGGGCCCATGGCAGAGCCACATGGATCTTAGAACTTTCACGGTTGTTCTGCAGCCCCTGTCCTCTCTACAGCGGTCAGGCATAGACTGGGGTAGGCCATCCTGCCTTCTGTTTCACAGAGCAGCACTGTGGTCAAGAGCACCAGCTCTGGGATTTGTTAGGTGTAACCCCAGCACCCCCTTGTACCAGCTCTGAAGCATGGAGCCACTGAGTCAGCCTCTTGCTGTCAGCCTCCTCCTGTGCCCAGGGACTAGCTGGCCCAGGGGTCTCCAACTTTCGTGTAACCCCAGCACCCCCTTGTACCAGCTCTGAAGCATGGAGCCACTGAGTCAGCCTCTTGTTGTCAGCCTCCTCCTGTGCCCAGGGACTAGCTGGCCCAGGGGTCTCCAACTTTCTTGCACACTGGAATTACCTGGGGATATTTAGCGAGTCCTGATGCCTGGCTCCTACCCTCAGAATTCTGACTTAATAGGTATGGGACTGTGATTTGGTCATCAGAATTTCAAAAGCTCCCTAGGAGATTCATTGGTGCAGCAAAAGTTTGGGAACTACTGACCTAACTTATAGATTGGCCATGAGGAGTAAATGAGGTGACATATGCAAAGCACACATCACCATACCTGGCTAAAGACAGGGCTCAGTGGATGTTCACTGTCATTACTGTCATTGCTAGTATTACCACCATATAACCACATCATTACCACTACCACCACCACCATCACCACCACCATCACCACCACCACCACCACCACCATCATCATCTTCATCGCCACCATCACCACCACCATCACCACCATCATCACCACCACCATCACCACCACCACCACCATCATCGTCTTCATCGCCACCACCATCACTTCTGTGTCTGTCTTTCTACCTTTTCTTCAGATACTAATACATAAAATTCCTCGCTCTCTTTTCTGCCAAAAGGGTGATGTATATCACCATCACCACCATCATCACCATCATCGTCACCATCATCACCATAACCGCTATCACCATCAACATCACCATCATCATCGTATATATCAACTATAACTAAGTGGATTGTAGGGGAGTTACTATCCTCTAAATTAATATTGGCTTAGATATACCTGGGACTACCTTGCTACACCCATATTTTAAATTTCCAAGGAGCTTCTTATTTAAGCCTCACTGTAGCCTTGGTAGGTAGGCTTTTTTTTTTTTTTTTTTTTGCTACCCCATTTTACAGCTAAGGAAATTGAGGCTCAAAAAAGTTAGTCAATGTGCCCAAGGTCACACTGCCACCTAATGGTAGATCTGGGACCTAAACCTAGGTGTCTAATCCCAAAACATTTGAAAATTCATTGTCTCCTAAAGATTGGGGACTGGGACTGGCTCCCTGAGACTCTGGTCTCCTAGTTTCACCCTAAATGCCCTTCATCCTACTGCAGACACCTCCCACCCTTCTTGGAGCACGGGAGGCCCTGAGAAAGGCGTCGTAGGGGGTGGCTTTCTCTCTGCTGGGTTTTGGGTAATCAGAAAGGAGAAATGAGGCTTCCACAGTGTAGTCTGTACTGGTCACCAGTCCCTTATTGCCACTCTGGAGAGATGGCAGGCAGGAATGGTCTAGATCTGGCTCAGGCAGTGTGAATTGCACCTTCCTCTCTCCTCGGATGATGCCTTCCCCTTTAGGTCCCTGAGCCTCACCTGCCTCGTCCGTGTCCAGTGGGCCTGCAGGGGCAGGTAGGACTCTCCGACCCCAGGAAGCACTGTGACAGAGAGGGGAGGGGGCAGATAGAGCAGGCTCGTGCTGCAGGAACTGGGGAAATCTGAGACAGCAGAAGGCTTGGCTCAGTCACCTGCAAGAGAGCTGGGGCGTTTGCTGCTCCCAGAGGGGAGGGGGCAGATAGAGCAGGCTCGTGCTGCAGGAACTGGGGAAATCTGAGACAGCACAAGGCTTGGCTCAGTCACCTGCAAGAGAGCTGGGGCGTTTGCTGCTCCCTGGAGCCTCGGCCAAGTGGCTCAGGCGGCCAGAGAAAGGCTTCAAACAATGAATCCTTGAGGTTGTGCGTACAGCGATGGCAGGCTTGGGGGAATGGGTGGGTGCCGACCCTGAGTACTAAGCCCCCTTCCTGAGATGTATGGTCTGCCTTAGGAGATGTAAGGGCTTAAGGGAGGAAAGGTGGGTGGGGTGCCTGGGATCTAAGAGGGAGGGCCATTTTGTTTTGCTGAACATTTTGAGTAACAGAGGAGAGCCAAGTGGCAGCTGCCCAGGACCTGCAACTTTGAGGAAAGCAAAAGACGCCTAATGGGGGGAACTGCTCCCTAACACTCCAGAGGGGTAGATTCTTCAGAATCACATCAGATCCATTTCCAGCCACTGACACTTCAGGATGGCAATAAGTTCAAGTCAGACCCTATAATTTTCAGCCCCCTCCCATCCCCACTGGTGGGGCCCTGGGGCTCTGCATGAGGCAGTCCCACTTACCAAGCCCCGGGAGCCCTGGGAGCCCTGGGAGCCGTGGCAAGTCTCCTCGAGCAGCCCCATCACTCACGCCGAGCTGAGCTGGCTGCTTTCAGTCTGGGGCCTGATGCCTGCTCCATCTCCACCCGCTCCCAACCGTTCACCTGGGGGTCTTGCTAGCTTGGAGACAGGGCCACAGGGCAGCCTTTCCCACATTAGAAAGTGACAACAGGCCTGACTCCATGTGAAGCCCCTCTAGAAACACAACGGCCTCCACTCCCGCCCTTTCCAAAAAAAACCCCCAAACAATGCTTAATTCCCCTCCAGGCCTATTTACTCCTCTTCTGGGAAGAAGGTATGTCTTAAGAACAAAAGTCTTCCTATCAGAATCCGGAGCAGTGACTGAAGCAAAAAAACCATCCATCAACTTTACAAAGATAGTTTTGGCGTGATGTACCTCGTAACTCTTGTCCTCCCCCCCCACAAAGATCTTTCTCAGTGTTTGTGATAGCCAGGCCCCATGTGGCCCTCTGTGATCCCGGCCTCCTGGTATGTCATGGTCTCTGGTATTGTTCATTCTGCAGAAGCCAGCTGCCATGTTGTGAGGATGCTGAAGCAGCCCTGTGGAGAGGTCCGTGGAGAGGAACCAGCTTCCCAGCCACAAGAAGGAGCCACCTTGGAAGTGTATCCTCCAGCCCCAGTCAAGCCTTCAGATGACAGCAAACTTGTGAGAGACCCTGAGCCAGAAATGCCCAACTGAGCCACTCTCAAATTCACGAACCACAGAAGCCATAAGAGTTAAGTTATTATTGCCCCTTTAAGACACTAAGCTTTGGAGTGATTTGTTATGCAGCCATAGATAACAGGCACTCTTTTCGACGTTTCTGGAGTTTGAATTATGGAGCTTTTTCAGTAGGTCAATGTGGTAAAGTACGAGGCCCAAGAAGTCCCCATTGTAGGACCCCAGGCTCAGAGAGGCCCCAAGAGAAGAGTGGGCCCCTTTCCCCTGCCCTTTGGTGCTTGGGTCCCAACAACATTGCCTGCCTGTTGCATGACCTTGGGGAGATTCCATGGCCTCTCTGAGCCTCAGTTTCCTCATCAGCACAGGGAGAGGGTTGAACTTCATCCCTACACTCCTTCTAGGGAGCCCCCTCCACACATGTCCCTCCAGAGCCCACCCACCCCAGGCTGTGCCTGGAGAAATAAGTCAGGCTCCCCATCCCAGGCATCCAGCCCTGTGAGCTTCCAGGTTTCTGCTTTGGAGGCGCTCCCTGAGGGGGCTTCCTTGGCCACCTCTCAATTTAAAACCGCATCTTATGGTAAAGTCTGCTGACGGGGGAGAACTCTTGGGCATTGTCCTCAAGCTGCACTCCAAGGAACCAGCAGGGACTCTCTGCTTTAAGATGTAGTTTCCCGTATGTTCCCCAGCCTGTAGGGAGGAGAGAGGGGAAAATATCCCATTTCTCCTGCCAGGAGCAAAGGCTCATGTCAGTGGATATTAGCTCTAGAAGGAGCGTAGGGATGGAGTTCAATACTTTCCCTGTCCTGATGGGGAAACTGAGGCCCAGAGAGGCTATGGAATCTCCCCAAGGTCGTGTAGCAGGCAGGCAATACTGTTGGGAGCCAAGCACCCTCGTCCTTCCTCCCCAGCCCAGCGTCTGCCCCGCACCAGGTTCCTCCCAAAGGGTGTTTTCTTAAAGACATCTCGGAGCTATTTTTTCTCTGAAAGCTAAATAAGCACCTCGCTCTCAGGGAGGAAATGCCAGGAAGCATCTACACACATAAAATACGCAGGCCGCCCCAGCCCCCAGGCACCTCCATCCGGCCATGAACTGCTTCCCTGGTCCTGGCCCCTGCCCACAGGGCTCCTGCACAGGTACAAGGTGGCGGGTTGAGCCCAAGACCCCCAGCAGCCAGTCCATTCCAGCTGAAACCCAGGTTGGCCTGACTTGTTTTCCTGACATCTCCTGTGTCGGGGGCCAGTGGCTGCCTGCAGGTGGTGGGCTCCTCCCCGGAGGTCTCAGGAAGGTGTCCAGGCAGCCATGGTCAAGGCCACTTCCTGGGAAGTTTTTGCTGGTTCTGCAGGGCTCAGCCGGGCACCCACCAGCAACTTTGGGCTGAGTGTTTACTCAGACCCTAACCACTTGCAAAAGGGATTTGAGTGGCCAGCTTGCTTGGATGCAGCAGCCAAAGTCAATGGAAAAACCGCATGGGGAGGAAGGGAGGCATGCGGGATGTTTGAGCTGTAGGAGAGGGCTCCTGGGACGGACCGTCGGCCAACAGCTGGGGGCGGGAGCAGGTGTGCCCACGGGGCCAGCCAGGGTTGGGGGCAGAAAAGAAGAAAGAGGAGGTGGTGTTTCAGGCAGCCCTATCCCAGCTTGAAACAGAATCGATTCCTGTCGTAAAGTTTAGTTTCCTAAAACTAAATAGATTCTGCATGCAGCAGAGTGAACACAGAGCACATGTGCAGAGTGTGCACGTTGCTTGGAGGCAATCCAGCCCTGCTAGCAGCCCCGGGTGAGGGTGCAGAGTAGAGCCTCTCCCTTCCACACTGGCCCTCTGCCCTCTCGAGGAAACCACTACCTAGACTTTAGGAGAGTCACTGTCTTGCTCTTTTCTGTGTAGCTTTAGCATATATTATTTAACTTCGCCCATTTATTAACATCTAGTAAATGAAATCATCCCTCCCCGTTCTCCTCTGCGGGCTTCTCTCCTCTCACTGTGTGAAGGTCTTTCCCTCCGGTGTTTGCAGCCTCAGCCCCGTGGTGTAAATACACCACAAGTTATTCCTTCTGCTTCGAGTGCACTTTTGGGTTGTTTTCAGGTTTTTGCTTTATGACTAACACTGTCATGAACATTCCCACAAAGTCTCCGAGTCCACCGAGTGAGAATTTCTCCAAGACAGATGGAGAGTGGGGTTGTGGGGTCTGCAGGGTGCAGCTCGGGGTTTCCAGGGTGTTTGTGTCAGATGGCACCGTCGGGGCGTGGCAGTTTCCATTGCTACATCCTCGCCAGCCCTTGGTGTGGTCAGACTTTTTAAACTTTTGCCAATCTGCTGGGTGAGTAATGATCTCTCATTGTGATTTTAATTTAGTTTTTCCTGATTACTAATGAGGTTGAGCATTTGATCATATCTGGGTTTCCTCTTCAGTGAAGTCATTTGACAAAGTTAGATGCTCTGTCTTATTGATTCCTAGGAACGTCTTCTTGTATATTCTGGAATGCATCTCCATATGCATTTGTCTGCTCGGGGGCTTTTTGATGAGCTGTTACCACATGCCTGCTCTGCACTCAAAGCTTTTTGGTCAAATGTATGACAAATCTCCTGCTGCTCTGTGGTTTGTCTTTTCACTCCTTTTATGGCAGCTTTTAATGTAACAGAGTTTCTTCATTTTAACGTATTAGAATTTACCAGTTTTTGCCTTTATGACTATTAATCTTGTAGATTTTTTAAGAAATCCATTCCTAACTCAAAGTTATGAAGATATTCCTCTAAATTCTCTCCTAAAACCACTATAGTTTTATTTTCCATTTAGGAATCTGTATTAGTCCGTTTTTGTTGCTTATAACAAAATACCTGGAACTGGGTGATTTATAAAGAAAACCAAATTTATTGCTTACAGTTTCTGAGGCTGAGAAGTCCATCGGGTGGTGGTGACAGTGACCCAGGGCCTCACATTGCAAGATGGTAGAAGCAGAGAGAACAAAAGGCAGACTCTTCTCTTCTTTTAAAGCCTTCAGAATCATGCCCTTGATATACCTGGAACTGGGTGATTTATAAAGAAAACCAAATTTATTGCTTACAGTTTCTGAGGCTGGGAAGTCCATCGGGTGGTAGTGACAGTGACCCAGGGCCTCACATTGCAAGATGGTAGAAGCAGAGAGAACAAAAAGCAGACTCTTCTCTTCTTTTAAAGCCTTCAGAATCATGCCCTTGATCACTAATTTTTTTTTTTCCTTTTTGTCTTTTTTCGTGACCAGCAACGGGATCGCAACCCTCGGT
>NW_007749700.1:10308-10687 GCF_000696425.1 Galeopterus variegatus | reverse complement strand
CAGCACGAGCGCAGCGGCGGCGCTAGCGGAGCCCACGGGCTCTCCGTGCACACCCGGTAGGTGCCTCCGCGCGGCCCCGCCGCAGGGATGCAGCGCACTCGCCTCGCCAGGCTCCTCCAGCGCTCGCGGGGAAAGTCGGACGCGCCCAGGCGCCGCCCGACCTTGGACCGAGTCAGGGCAGCAGCGGAAAGTGGCCCCAGCGCCAGGTCCAGGCTGGTGAGGCGGTACAGGTCGCCGTCCTGGCCCAGGAGAAACAGGGCGCCCGCTTCCCGGCTGCTGGTCCTTCTCCCAGGTCACTTGCGGCGTGGGGCTGCCCGCGATCTGGCAGCTCAGCGTGGCGTCCTTGCCACCGACACCACGAAGGCCTTGGGCCGGGTCA
>NW_007749700.1:4629-6774 GCF_000696425.1 Galeopterus variegatus | reverse complement strand
TTTCTTCCCTGACACCCGTGTACAGATGAGAAAACAGAGGCCAGGAGAGGAGGGGGCTGCCGAAGGCCACCACTGGGGCTCCCAGGAAAGCCCTCCAGGCATGGGATCTCCAGAGGCCTCCTCCTCCCTGCCGTTTTTCGGGCTGTCGGCTGCAGACGTGCAACCTCATGGGCACAACAGGAACAAGACTGAGGCCAGGACCTCAGCCCCAGCCTCCCAGGAAAGCCCCTTCCTGCCTCAGGTGTCTGCTGGGGAGGCTGCTCCCCACAGACTGCTCTTGAGTTCCTCAGCGCCTTGGAGGCCTCATGCCAGGGCCCTTGGTCCAGCCCTGCTGGGGTTCAGGGACCACGCCCAACACACACCTGGGTTACACTCTGGAACCCAGTAGTCCCTGCAGCTGGCCCACCACCGGCCCATAGCCCCTCAGCCCTCACTTTTACAGAATTTTGCCTCTCTGGTCCTTGAAGGGACCATTTTCCCCAGTGAGCCCAGAGTGGGAGGTGGCTTGTAGATCCTGGCAGCCCGAAGACCCACCTCACCAGCCCTCCCTGTCTCCCCACCACCTGGAGGTGGAATCCGCAGTGGCCTGTTGCCCCCTCACCCTTCCAGAATGGACTTTCAGGGGCGCCCCAGGATGTGCCTCACCTTAGACCCCTGGGCTGTCAACTTCCCACACTCCAGGGGAAATTATTTCCTGGACCCAGGTGTCAGTGCCCCTCTGGCTGTCCTGTCCCCTCCACTGAGCTCACAGGCCCAAAGTAGCCCCAGTTGTCAGCAGGCATCTATCTCAGCAGGGCTGGGGGCAGGGACTCCCAACCCCAGGCCACCCTCAGAGCAGGGCTCAACCCAGCAGGGCAGGGGGTGCCCCATGCTGGCCCCACCCCTCCCAGCCCCAGGCTGGGCTGGCGGCTCCTTTTCCAAGTGAGGCCCCAGCTCTGTGTCACTGGTGCAGCAGTGTCTGGAAACCCTCCCAGCCCCCACCCCAGGTTGCTGCACAGCCTGATCAGACACAAAGGTCCCTGAGTTCCCAGAGCCATGACCTTCAGTGGAACTGTCCTCTAGGGGCACAGGCTGGCCCCCACCTGACAGTGCCCTCTGCCTCATTACCTGTTTATACAGGGGGCTTTGGACCTCCCTTGGGGACCCAGGACCGACAGGTTTCCCCAGCAACCCACACTCCAGCCAGTCCTCAGGCTAGAAGGGGATGAAAGCACAGGCTGACACCATCAGCTGGAGATGGCTGGGTCCACCCCCACTCCAACCCCAGTGCTGGCCAGGCCAGCCAGAGCCCAGCTCCAAAATAGCCCGGTTGTCACTGTCCAGGATTTGTTTCAGCCTTGGCCCTAGGAGGGCAAAGGACAGAGGCTGGGGGCACAGCCAGGGACAGGAGCATGCCTGTGGGCCCCAGCAATGATGTGGGCTGGCCCAGATCTCTTCTCAGACCAGCATCCTAGAAATCAGAGCAGGAAGTAGCCTGGGGAACCAGGAGACTCTGATGGGACCACCCCCAAGGGGAACCCATAATGGACCCTCATGGGGACTCACGACCACCCCCAAGTGAGAACCAGGACCACCCCCAAATGAGACCCAGGGCCACCTTTGGTACCCACTTAGAACACCCAGGGGGACCCAGGGCTACCCTCCAAGGGGGACCCAGGGCCATCCCAGGGGGATCCAGCAACTGAGCATCCTGGGGTCTGGTGGGAAGAGGGTGGTGGGGAGCCAAGCACAGGACCCCGGGTCAGCTCTGCTCTGCCCGGCCACACCTGTGGTGCTGGGTTCTTGGTCCTGCCCTCACTGGCCAACCCTGTCCCGCCTGGCTGCCTTCGGCCTGGCTGGGTCTCCGTGGCATCTTTAAGTGGGAGTGGGGATCCCATGATAACCCAGCCTGCCCAGGGTGGAGGGATGGGGTGGGGAAGGCGGTGCTGACAGCACGCACATGCTTCACCCCAGCAGGGGCTGTTCCCTGCCCGCTCCTCCCACCCCATGTCCCAGGCCCAGAGATCAGTGTGGACAGGATGCTGGCCAAGCCCCACTCAGGGAGGAGAGGGCTTACTCAGCACAGGGGCCTCACTAGGAGCCACAGGGGGCCACCTGGTGGGAGTCCTGTGGCCTTTCCCGTGGAGGGGCAGCCCCCCAACCCTC
>NW_007749700.1:3970-4469 GCF_000696425.1 Galeopterus variegatus | reverse complement strand
ACCTCCCAAAGACCCCACCTCTTAACACCATCACCTTGGGGGGTGGAGAGTGAGGATTTCAACCCATCAGTTTGAGGGCACAGTAACATTCAGCCCATAATGCTGGTGAGGAAGGAAAGGGCTGGAAGGAGAGCCCTTCCCAGGAGTGGGGCCCTGAGGAGCCAGAGGTGGTGCTGAAGCACATGCACCATGTGCGTTTGTGTGTGCGCATGCGTGTGTGTTCAGGTCTGTGCTGTGGCTCCTCCTCCTCCATGGCTCAGCCTCTGTGCTCGCTTCTCTGTGTTCTCCTGTGGCTGCAGCCCTCCCTGGAGGGACAGTCCAAGTGCCCAGCTAAAACAATGCTTCTGAAAACTCACCCACTCCCTTCACCCTGGTGGAAGTCCTGGTGGGCCTCGCAGAGAGGAATTAGGACTCCAATCACCTACCCTCAGGCCCAGGGTCATCTGTGGGTCTAGGGAGACCCCATGTTTCAGAGAGGCCTGGGTTCTGACTGCCTGGC
>NW_007749700.1:0-2970 GCF_000696425.1 Galeopterus variegatus | reverse complement strand
TCTTCCTACCCCCCCCCCCCACCCCCCACAAGCTGTGGTAACCACCATTCTACTCTCTGCTTCTATAAGTTTGACTTTTTTAGAGTCTACATATGAGTGAGGTCATGTGATACTTGTCTTTCTGTACCTGGCTTACTTCACTCAGCATAATGTCCTGTAGGTTCATCCATGTTGTCACAATGACAGGATTTCATTCTTTTTCATGGGTGAGTAGCATTCCAGTGTGTATGTTTTCCACACTTCCTCATCCATTCATCTGTTGGTGGACACTTAGGTTGTTTCCCTGTCTTGGCTGTTTTGAATAATGCTGCAAGAAACATTAGGGGTCAAATATTCCTTCTACATATCGATTTCAGTTTCTTTGGATATATATGCCCACTAGTGGAATCACTGGATAATATGGTACTTCTATTTTTAATTGTTTGAGGAAATGGTAGATGTGGGTCAAAGGGTACAAACCTTCACTTATAAGATGAATAAATACTGGAGATCTGACGTACAGCATGGTGACTTGAAATTTGCTACGAGTAGATCTTAATGTTTTTACCACCAAGAAAAGGTAACAATGTGAGGTGATGTTTGTGTTAGTCAGCTTGACTGTAGTAATGATTTCACAATGTATATGTATATCAATCATCACGCTATACACCTTAAATGTATACAAGTTCTGTTTATCAATTATACCTCAATAAAGCTAAGGAGGAGGAGAAAAAGAAAATGACTCTGAAAACAAACAAACAACAACAGCCACAAAAATCAGTCCCTTCGGGCCGGCCCGGTGGCGCACTCGGTTGAGTGTGGCACTTGGGAGTGCAGCGGCGCTCCCGCCGAGGGTTCAGATCCCATATAGAGACCGGTTCACTCACTGGCTGAGCGTGGTGCGGGCACCACACCGAGGGTTGCGATCCCGTTACCGGTCACGAAAAGGAAAAAAAAAATCAGTCCCTTCTATGGATCGAATGTTCCCTCCAAAGGTTCCTGTATTAGAAACTTAATTCTCACTGTGACAGTGTTAAGAGCGTGGGAAATCCTATTATGGTAATTAAAAGGTGGGGCCTCTAAGAAGTAATTAGATTGTGAGGATTATGCCCTTATGAATGGATTGATCCATTTATGGAGTAATGAGCATGGCGGTTCTGATGGCTGTATAAAGAGGGCAAGTGTGGGCTGGCTGGTTAGCTTGATTGGTTATGGTGCCAACTTGTAACACCAAGGTCAAGGGTTCAAATCCCAGTACTATCCAAACACCAAAAAAACAAAAAAACAAAAACAAAAACAAAAGACAAGCCAAGAATGAAAGCAAGTGAGCAGGTTAGCTCTCTCTTGCTTAGCCATTTGGTCATGTGACACCCTGCATTTCTCACTGTAGAGAGTCACCACCATGAGCAATAAGGACCTCATCAGATGTAGCACCTTCATGTGTTTTATTGTCTATTTCTTTGGGGAACCTTAACAATGTAGTGACAGGACATGGTACATTCTGATCTGCCAGGATAGTACATTCTGATCTGCTTGAGGCCATCAAAAATTGAGACAACATTTCAAACAAACACAAATTTAAGAGGCACCTTTGAATCCCTGGTGGTATGAACTGGGAAAATTCTGCTTCAATATGAGGCCAGTCTGACAAGACTGGGAGATGTAGTTGTCTTAACAAATGTACAGAAACCAACACCAAAAATAAAGAGAAACACACACACACACACACACACAAAGCCTACAAAAAACCAGAAATGTATTTCAAATAAAAGATCAAGATAAACCCTCAGAAATCAACCATAATGAAATGCAGATATGCAGAATACCCAAAAAGGAATTCAAAATAAAGATGCTGCCTGACCTATGATAGTTGGCGTTATAATTTTTCAACTTTAAGATGATGTGAAAGTGAAAAACATTCAGTAGAAATTGTGCTTAGAGCCATACAGCCATTCTGTTTTTTACTTTCAATACAGTATTCAATATCTTACACGAGATATGGAATACTTTATTATAAAATAAGCTTTGTGTTATATGATTTTGCACAAATGTAGGCTAATGTAAGTGTTCTGAGCATGTTTAAGGTAGGCTAGGCTGACTCGTGGTATTCAATAGGTTGGGTGTATTAAATGCATTTTCAACTTACAATATTTTCAAATTATAATGGATTTTTCAAGACCTAACACCATCATAATTTCAGAAATATATGTATTGGAATAAAGATGCTCACAGAAATCAGGAGAAAAAGGAAGGCATGAGCAAATTGAGTATTTCAGCAAAGAAAAAACAGAAAGTAGAGAGCTGAAGGATATGATAAATGAACTGTAAAATTCAGTAGAAGGGATCAACAGAACACTAGAAAAAAGCAGAAGTGTGGATCAGTTAACTTGAAGACTGATTACTGAAAATCATTCAATTTGAGGAGCATAAATAAATAAATAAGAGTGAACACAGCTCAAAAGACTCATGGCACACCATCAAGAGGAGCAACTTGCATATGATTGGTGTGCCAGAAGAAGAGCTAGAGAGAGAAACAAAAATATATATATTTAAAATATATTTCAAAAAAATATATTTTTTAAAAATGTCAGAAAAATTCTCAGGCCTTGGAAAGAAAATAGAAATCTGCATCCAGGAATCTCAAGGAATACGCAAGATAAATCCAATGAGATCCACACACAGGGAGACACACCACAATCAAACTTTCAGAACTTATACACAAAAAGAAACTTATTGAACCAGCAATAGAAAGGTGCCTTTTTATGTACAAAGGAACTTCTATAATTCTATTAGCAAATTTCTTTAGAAAGAAGCTTGTGGGCCAAATATAGGTGAAACACTTCAGCAATTAGTTCTGGGCACAGACTCTATGAACACGGGCCCAGAAGCACAAGCAGCAAAAGAAAAAATAAATGGGACTTCATCAAACTAAAAGGTTTCTGCACAGCAAAAGAAGCAATCAACAGAGTGAAATGACAACCTACAGAGTGG
>NW_007749699.1:0-10687 GCF_000696425.1 Galeopterus variegatus | reverse complement strand
CTCTTGTCACCTGGAATTCCTGTGCCACCATATGGAGTCAAGAGGCCACACACAGCAGAGCAACAAGAGCCACCAGCACTGCCACTGCGTAGCTGTCACACCTCCAGCCCCCTGGGCGCCTACACTCAGATAATTGCAGGAGGGAAGTAAGCATCCCCTTTGCTTGTTTTAAATTTCTGTCCACTTCGGCTCAACCTGATCCGAACTGAAATGACTGTGTCTCTGCAAAGTTATACATTGGAAAGCTGAGTTTATAAAGGTATGAAAGGGCTTAGCAAGCTGCTTAAGGAATGAAAACTGCTCTTTTGAGAGGGGAAGAGGAGGTTGGGGGAGGAAGATGAAGAGGGAGGTTGGCAGAGACGAGACCAGCCGGGGCCCTGTAGGTCAGGTTAAGGGTCTGGGTCTGTCCAAAAAGCAATGGAAGCCACGGTGGGGGATGGGGGGTGGGGTGGGAGTGTGGGTAAGTCCTGCAGTGCAAACTAAAGCAGCATTTCAGACTGACTCCTCCATCTGCTCCATGCAGAACAGACTGTGGGAGCCAAGCGTGGAGGCAGGGAGGCCCAGCAGGAGGCGACTCCTGGGCCCAGATGGCCTTGGCCAGATCGCCCCCTCATCTTCTGTGCAGCGTGGCAGCTAATGAAAGACCTGGTTTACCATTTTTTAGAAATACCAAGTTCCTACAGAGGCCCCTGTAGAGGAAGCAGGCAGGGCGGGGCAACAAGGTTGGCGTGGGGGCATCGACCACTGGAGAGCATGTCCCCCACCGCAGGTGGAAGCCACCCTCCACTCTGCTCATCCCATCTGTCATTTTTTGCCCCATGGAAAAAGTCCCAGAGTCTCTGGGGCTTCCAATTTTTCAGAAGAAGCTAAAAAGATGGAATTTTGTGTGGGAACCTGATCTTTTCTTAGGCAGGCAGACCTTTCCTGTATCAAAACAAACTTGTGTTCAGGCAGAAGCTGTCCTGCAGGCTGCCAGTGTGTGGCCTCAAACTACCTCTCATTCCCTCTCTTTCTGCTTCTCCCAGGCCCACCACCAAATTTAAAATGGAAACTACAACACGCTGCAGGAGGGGCTAAGTGCAGACAACACTGTCTTTGAGATTAGCGACTCCAAGGTTCCAATCAGCTTGCTAGATCACTTTTTTTCCTTTTATTGGATAGACAAAAGGATTTTGGAAAACTAACTCAAGGGGAAAATTGGACTGCCCCTCTGAAATACCAAGGATGCTGAGAAACCCTGGGAACCCACTATCTGCTAGATTAGAGGTTTAGTCCCCTGGCAGGGACCCTGGCCCTGCATCACCTACACTCTCCCTCCTTCTGAGATTTCCTCTTCACTGAGCTTGCTCACTAGTAGCCCTTCTTACCCCAACCCCTCTACATGGGACCCTGAAGGCAGCTGACTGGAGGTGAGAGGTTGTTGTGCTTTGTAGAGAAATCACAATCTCCAGCGACTGCCCACGGGGCCAACCTGCTGCAATCATGGTCTGATCCTCTTCTTCCAATTTACTATGATAAAACTTAGAAACATGGGACTCTAGGAAGATTTTAATACAGCTGAGCAGGCAGGAGAAGTGGCACACTCACATTCCATGGGTATAGACCCAGAATCAGCAATCAATGGCTCAGAGGCCAAATCTGGACCACCACCTGATTTTGTAAATAAAGCTTAATTGGAACACAGCCACACCATTTGTTTCTGTGCTGTCAATGGCTGCTTTCCTGCTATGATGACAGAGTTGAGTCATTGCAACAGAGACCTAATGGCCCTTAAAGCCTAAATTACTTATTATCTGTCCCTGTATAGAACAAGTTTGCCCTGGTATAGAGCAAAGGACAAGCAGGGAACAAGGGTCCACTGTGTGTCTATTGCCACATCAGAAACAGCACATGCATCAGATCATTTCACTCTCCAGCAATTTTTCAGAGGGAAGGCTTATTATCAGCCATTTTAGAAAAAAGAGGCTTAACAAGGCTAGCTGACTCCCTGGAGGCCTTTGTACCAGTGGGTCTCAGCAGAGATGGAACTGCCCCAATAGGGCACTTTAAGAACTAGCAGGGTCATTTTAGGAGCACAATTTAGAGCATGAGGGTCAAGGATACCAGCTGCCCTGCCATGCACAGGACATCCTGCAGGAAGAAGGAATTGCCCTGTGCTCACAGGCTTCACTTGATATTTATATCTGTCGAGCACCTNCGGGAGCGCCAGCCGCGCTTCCCAAGCGGCGCACTATCCAGTGCGCCACCGGGCCGGCCCCACCACCTGATTTTGTAAATAAAGCTTAATTGGAACACAGCCACACCATTTGTTTCTGTGCTGTCAATGGCTGCTTTCCTGCTATGATGACAGAGTTGAGTCATTGCAACAGAGACCTAATGGCCCTTAAAGCCTAAATTACTTATTATCTGTCCCTGTATAGAACAAGTTTGCCCTGGTATAGAGCAAAGGACAAGCAGGGAACAAGGGTCCACTGTGTGTCTATTGCCACATCAGAAACAGCACATGCATCAGATCATTTCACTCTCCAGCAATTTTTCAGAGGGAAGGCTTATTATCAGCCATTTTAGAAAAAAGAGGCTTAACAAGGCTAGCTGACTCCCTGGAGGCCTTTGTACCAGTGGGTCTCAGCAGAGATGGAACTGCCCCAATAGGGCACTTTAAGAACTAGCAGGGTCATTTTAGGAGCACAATTTAGAGCATGAGGGTCAAGGATACCAGCTGCCCTGCCATGCACAGGACATCCTGCAGGAAGAAGGAATTGCCCTGTGCTCACAGGCTTCACTTGATATTTATATCTGTCGAGCACCTGTTTAGAAGTATCTACAGCCAAGCCTGCTTCCATTTTACACAAAGTATTTTGGGCATGGTTTCTACACACACTGACTCTTCTGGGAATGCAACTACCATGTAAATCGAGGGAATATTGTACTTTCCTTTGCTCAGAATTTTACTAAAAATTGCTCACCATTTTGGAAAGTCATATCACCATTGGCAACACCGTTTGTGGTATTTGAGTCATGATGCAGCACACCTGCATTGGTCTACAGTTGTGGCTGTGACATTCACAGTGAGTCTTATATGGCCCTCATTTCTGTATAACATACAAAGGAAAGTGCCAGAAAGGTCCAGCTGGATATTGTTTTATAAAACTGAACTTACTTTTTGACTAGGTGAAAGCTTTTGACCATACTCCTGCTTTCTTTTAGTCATATACCACAACATTTACCTAAATTTATAATATTATATAAATGATTTTCCTTTTATTTGTTTCCTATATGTCATGGTATTATATTAATTTTTAAAAATGTGTATATATGTTGGTTATATTATCTATCATATCAGCTTAGGATGGCAGAAGGATGTCATGAAATAGTTGTTATCAAAAGAGCATATTGAGTCTGACGTTGAAGACATGCCCCACAGGACGTCCAGATCATTGGGAGCTTGTTCTACGCCACCTTACTCTGCAAGACTAAGGGCAGCCGGGCCCAGGCAGCGCCTCAGAAAGACAGCCCACGGGGAGCAGGGAGGGGCTTCCACTTCATTTAAAACTGGAACCCAGGTCTGGAGACACAGACTAGCCTAACCTCTCACAAGTACATATCCTCAAGTGTGCCCTTACCCTCTCTTTTTGTCCCTTTTCGTGACTGGTAACAGGATCGCAACCCTCTGTGTCGCGCCCACACCGCGAATGGCAACGGGATGGCAACCCTCGGTGTCGCGCCCACACCGCGCTCAGCCAGCGCTCAGCCAGCGAGCGGACCGGTCTCTATATGGGATCCGAACCCTCGGCGGGAGCACCGTCACACTCCCAAGCACCACACTCAACCGAGTGCGCCACCGGGCTGGCCCTCTTTTTGTCCCTTTAAGGCTGCCCTCGATGTCCACTTTAACCTAATTTTGCAAAATACATACATTGGGGGAGACCTTGAGTGGCTACCCAAGTCTTCAATTTTACGCTAGGGTTTGAGAATCTTCCAGATGGCCACAGAGATATTTGTCAGCTTCCTTGAGAGCATATCTTAAGGTTTCTGAGTAACCCTCTTCCCCTACCACACCCCAATGTCCACTATTAGAGACTGTGTCCTTTGGGTCAGTAACTCTCTTCCCAGATTCCTACTCTCTAAAAATGCAACAGTCCTGGGAAACAGCCATAAACCACATCTCTAGGGTATCAGTTCCATCCTGAGAAGCACAGAATGGTCAGATTTATCTTTGTGCAACCAGTGCCAACTGGATCCCTTCCCCCTTTGAGGCTGGATACTTCTTTGTTGCGGGGGCTGTCACATGTACTGAAGGATGTTGAGCAGCCCTCTACTCTAAGTGACTGTGATGCAGCTGCTGATCAACCACACTTTGAGAAATGCTGTTTTAAGGATGTTTAGCAGGTGGTTCTTTGCTGGAAGTTGCAGGATCTCTCTAGGTTAAGAAAAGAAGAGAATGTCAAACACAGAAAGAGATAGTGGATGTCAGGGAGAGGTCTCTAACTATGTTAGGATTTTTGTCAAGGTGACTGTGGCCCATACTTTTCATACTAGAGGATCAGAGGGGAAGGGGCAGTGCTAGAATGTCAAAGTGACCTGCCAAGTAAGGGGCATCCTTGAAATTTGCCTCCTGTGCTTGGCTAAGATTATTCAATACCAGTGCAATTGACAGGCTGTTTGTCACCTTGAGTTGCAGAGAAATGGAATCCCCAGGGACTAGAACTTAATGGCTGGAACAAGCCATCTCACTGGAACATTACAAAAGGACTTCCCGTGACCCTTTGCTTATACCCAGGAGCCACAGACTTCTCTGAGGACAGGTCCAAGCTAATTACCAATTTTCCTGGGACTGTGGAAAGTGGTCTCAGGGATACATTAGTCAATTAAAATCAGAGTTCACCAACTTGAATGAAATAGCCCTGAGCCATCAAGACAAACCCAAAGTTTGACTCACACACAGGGCAGAAGTAAACAGGGACCTTGGGAGAAAAGCAATTATGTAAGGTTCCAGCAAGGACATGTGCAGCTGCCAAGTGGCCTCTGAGCTGCTCACCATGCACAGGAAAGCAGAGCTCTCCAAGCAGTCTCTGCAAACACCCAAGCTCCTCAGATACCGAATCCCTGGGGGAGATCATTAAGCCACATTCCCCACACTGGCCCCAGCTTTGAAGAGCAATCCACTGGCACACTGATTCCTAGGGTCCAGCCAGGAAGAGGGTCAAACCTTTGAAATGAAAAGAACCGACATTTAGTGAAATTCCAAGTGTGTCCAGCTTGACACGCACCATCTCGTTTAACTCTCAGGACAACTTTTCCAGGTGTTTACTGCTACTGCTCCATTTTACAGATGGTCACACTGAGCCTCAGATGGGTTAAATAGTATTCCCAGAGTCATGGGGTGAGCAAATGGCTAAGCCTGGCTTCTTATCCAGTCTGCCATATTGCTTATTTTAGCAGACATGAGCATGGATTCTGGAGCCAGTCTGCCTGAGCTCAAGTCATGGGTCTGCCTTGTGCTGACTGTGTGACCATGGACAAGCTACCTTCTCTGTGCCCTAAGTGACCTCATCTGTAAAATGGGAATCATCATACATACCTCATAAGCAGGTCATGGTGACTGAATAAGACACATAAAGTGCTTGGTATCGAGCACAGCACTTTCTAAGGATGCAGTAAATTTGAGTTCTTATGGTAACAGTGGTTATATCATTAGGACTAACTCATAAGAATGAAGCTCCGACTTGGAAGAGTGATGCCTGGAAGTGGCTGGGGTGTGAACACAGTCCTTCCTGAGCCCGTGAGGGTCCCTGATCTCATCAAGCCAACTAAGTAAGAGCCGGTGATGTGTTTCCAACTCCACGGAGTAAAGGAGGAATGTAACATGACAGGGCATGTTTCTCAGTGTGCATACAATACACTGATTGCAGTCATTTAATTAAAGAGTTCTACAAGAGGGTACTTAGTACAATGGGACAAGCTGTCCCAGAGGAAACACTTTTAAGAAAATGGCAGAAGGGCTTTTATTTTTTAAAACCATCCTTACTCCACTTCTGGGAATATACCCAAAAGAACTGAAAGCAAGAACTGGAATAGATTTTTGTACACCCACATTCATAGCAGCATTACTCACAATGGCCAAAAGGTGGAGGCAACCCAAGCGTCCATCAATGGATGAATAGATAAACAAAGTGTAGACATACAGACTGTGGGATATGAGCATTGAAAAGGAAGGAAATTCTGACACATGCTACCATGTGGATAAACCTTGAGGACATTATGCCAAGTGAAATCAGCCAGTCACAAAATGACAAATACTATAGGATTCCACTTATATAAGGTCTCTAGAGTAGTCAAATTCATGAAGACAGAAAGCAGAATGGTAGTTGCAAGGGACTGGGGCAGAGGAAATGGGAAGTTGTTGAATGGGGGCAGAGTTTCAGTTTTGTAAGATAAAGAGTTCTGGAGATGGATTGTGGCAATGGTTGCATGACAGCGTGGATGTACTTAATGCCACTGAACTGTACACTTAGAAATGGGTAAGATGGCAAATTTCATGTTATGTGCATTTTACCACGCTTAAAAAATAAAAATGAAAAAAAAATCATGCTTGCTAAGTAAAGAAGCCAGTCACAAAGACTATATAATTTCACTTGTATGAAATGTCCAGAATAGCCTAGTCTGTAGGTACACAAAGTAGATTGTGGTTGTCATGGGCTGAGGGAGTTGGGGGCTGTGGGGAGTGGCTGCTAATGGGTATGGGGTTTCTTTTGGGGGTATAAAAATGTTCTGAAATGGATGGTGGTGATGGCAGTACAACCCTGTGAATATACTAAAGACTCCTGAATTGTACACTTTAAAGGGGTGAATTTTATGGTATGTGAATTATATCTCAATAAAGTGTCTATAAAAAGAAAAGTTGCCATGGGGCAAAAATCACCCTCTCCTCCACTCGCATTCCCTGAAGGCAGTGCCAGTGCCATTTTAAGGTGATAGAGGCTCATTTTTTAAAGTAATTCTTTAAACTGAGTACAGTTTTTTCTTCCAGAGACATGTTAACGGATGCAGTGTTCCTCCGTCTCCTCCAACTAAAATGAGGTTGCAGAAAAGTAACAGTGCGAGTTTCCTCCAACTACGGAGCCCAGGCGGGCCTCACCTGTGTGTGCTAACACGTGCCCGCGAGCACACTCAGGTCTTTCCACGAGGACGCATGGTCAGAAGAGCACCAGCTTCAGCAGAACTAGACTTCGTCCTCCTGCTCCAAGTCTTTCCATGTAACCAGAACAGCATGTGATTTTTTCAACCTGTATAGGTTCCAGGCTACATCTACTGCTTTTTTAAAATCATAGTAAACCTGATCCAGGTCTAACCCACTTTTCTCAATGAGTTGGCAAAGAATATAGTACGAGCAGATGCCTGCACCACCCCTCCGCCACCCCCCACCCCAGAGGCTGCACCAGAATTCTGAGCCCAGAAGGGCTCTAACCACAGCCTTGCTCAATCCCAGGTCTGGTGGGTGGCAATGTGCACGTTTTCAGCTGCTCTGCTAACCTGCCCTCCCTCCCCCAAGGTTCCATCACCACTGGGATAGAGTCAGAGCCCCTAATGAGGTGTCCATGTCTCCCCCAATCCAGCCCTGGACACATCTGCTGCTCATCCTCACACTTTGTGCCCCAATCCTGCTGATTTCTTTTGTTTTTTTCCCTCCAATAGTCCATATGCTTTTGCCTCTGGGCCTTTGCACACGCTGTTCCCTCTGCCTAGAACACCTTCCACTCCTGGCCCACACCTACCCAGGACATGGTTAATCCCTTCCCATCCTTCAAGAGTAAGCTTCATTTCCAGGAACCTCAGCCCTCCAGTACCCATCGTTCCTGAACTCTCCTGGGAGGACTCACCATGCTTTCCCGTAATGACTTAGTCATCATCTTCCCTGCCCTTCTGCAAGCTCCATGGGAACAGGAACTTCATCAATTACACTCATGTATGTTCCCTCCTCCCAGCAACAGTGCTAATGCTCCATCACGCTCGTCCACAAATGAACGGCTCCAGAACTTAGCAGTTAGGGGGCTGGGGGCAAGTTACAGACCTCCCTACCCTTGATCTTCATTGTCTGTAAAACAGAGCTAATACTGCCTCTCTCATAGAAGTTCGAGAGTGTGTGGGACAGCAGCCAGTGGAGCCCTTCGGAGGGATCCCACAGTTGGTGACTTCGTAACAACCAGTAGGAAAGAGCCATATTTGGTGATGAACAAGAGAGAGAAATGAGGAAGGCGGAAGGTGGCCAGGGCTGAATCCAGGGGCAAAGTAGGGCTAAATGGGTTTTTTTTTAATCCAACTAGCTTTTCAAAAATTTTTTGTTGAGTGACCGTTATGTGCCAGACACAGTCCCAGGCACCAGAGGCACAGTGGTGAATAAAAGGGACAGTGACAGATTGCAGAGGGGTGCAATGACAGGCAAGAGGAAGGGACATTCATCCACCCAGCTATTCTGTTGAGCCCCCACGCAGTCCTGGCCCTGCTCTGGGTACAAGGGAGACCCCAGTGATCAAGAAAAGGAAGTGTGCCCACCCTGCAGGGCTGGCACTCCAGCGGGTGGACAGACGGTAAATAAATCAGCAGGATCAGCTCAACCTGTGGCAAATTCTATGAAGCCAATAAACCAGCAAGATAGAAAATAAACTGGGAGGGGGTGTGTGTGGATATTTTTGACATAAAGTTTGAGAGAGGGACTTTCTGAAGAGTGACATTTAGGCTGAAGAGTAAGTAGGACTCAGGCATGCAAAGAGAAGGGACAGAGAATCCCAGGAGGAAGAAACAGCAAGTGCAAAGGTCCTGAGGCAGGAAACTGCTTGCTTTGATGGGGGTAGGGGTGGCTGTTGGAGAAGAGAGCAGAGTGCAGATGCCATGCAGCCTTGAGGAGCGTGGTGAGAAGTGTGGATTTTATCCTAAGAACAAAGGGGAGACATTAAAAGCAGGAAGGAATGAGAAGGACTTGGGGTGTTCAGATGACAACAAGATCTGCCTTCTACAATGCAACGTATGTCCTGGGGGAAACGAAGTGGAAACTGCGGTGAACTCAGGCCAGACAATTTATATTCTATGCCTGCGGAACCAAAGACACCCCTGCATCTCGGCAGCATGGGGGATGCAGTATCTCAGTATTACTGAGGCAGGATGAATTGGGGCAGGGAGAGACTGGAGTCAGGGAGGCCGGGAGGCACTTCTATTAGATCAGCCATGAATTGATGGACACCTGGATGAGGGGTGACGGGCGGGATGGGGGGAGCAGGCAAAGCCTGGCAGAAGTGCGTGAAGGAATTGGGAGGAACACAAGCCGGAGCAGTTGGGTTTCCCAGAAGAGGGGAAGGTCCCAAGTGCCCTTGGTGTCCTGAGGGCAGGTGTAGGAGATGGGTGGGACACATCAGGAAAGAGGGAATCCCATGTCTCCTGCTAACAAAGCACATGCACAGACCAGGATGCTCAGGAAACACAGGACATGTTGGGATGAAATAAAGATGTTTCTAACCTCTCAATTATTTAAAATTATTTAATTATCCTTTAGTGATGGGGGAAGCCTGGATGGAAATGTTTACATGTGAAATGTTATTAAGAATCCCAGCCCATCCTTTCCTTTCCCTCTGTGACCAGATAAAACACCACGAGACGCCTTCTGTAGTCTCTGTCCTTCCATCCTCATAGTGACCACATTTTCCTTCTCTTCTCCCCCTCCCTTCCCCTCATCCTCTCAGCTGATAGCCTCACTCACCATTTTAAAAGAACCCTCGCTAGACAACACCCTGCCCCCCAGCTACCATCCTGTTCCTGGGCTTCCCTTTAAGGATAAGCACCCTCATGAAGTTAACCACATTTGCTCTTTCACCCTCTGCCCCCACTGTCTCTTGAGCCCACTCCCATCAGGCGTTCTTCCTCACCTCTCATGAAGACAGCTTTGGTCAAGGTCGCCTATGACCTCTATGTTGCCGATCCAATGGCTCATTCTCAATTCTATGATCCAGGGAGTGGGGTTGTCTCAATTGACAGAGTGTGTCCCACATGCCGAGCACATGACCAGTGGCAATGATGCCCATTTTACAGATGAGGAAACTGAGGTGACACAGAGGTGAGAAGCCATTTGCCTGAGATCGGACATCTAATGAGTTCTAAGAACCGAGGGAGACAGGGAAGGGGAGAGACACACATGAGTTAGATTCAGGTGCTGCCCCTGAGCAGGTTTCTGTGACCCTGCTACAGGACAGGCGGGCAGCAACCCCAAACGGGTGCTACAGCAAAGACAGCAGGAGTCAGAAGACTGGGGCTCGAGCCCTAGGGACACTCACTGCTCCTTGCTGAGGGACCTTGAGCAAGTCACCTAGCATGTGAGTCTCAGTTCTCAAATTTGTAAAAGGAGATGCTAACATCGGCCCTGCCTTCCTACCAAAGTGGATGGTGACAGTCCAGGGAGATGATGCAAGTGAAGAGAGACACTATGAACTGGCAGATTATGACTATTTCAGTTATGGCCCCGTTGGCTGCTTGCTCAGAACCCGTGATGGCAGATACGCTACATGACATGTCCATGAAGTTTTGCCATTAGGAATTCCCAATACCAATGCTTTTCCCTTCTGAAAGTTTGGCTACATAAAAGAGGCAGAGAACAAACCACACTCACCTCTGCTTCTCTTCTGGATAATTCTCCAGGAGA
>NW_007749698.1:10473-10688 GCF_000696425.1 Galeopterus variegatus | reverse complement strand
AGCTTTTTATAGGTTCCTTAAGGTTTTCTGTGTACAAAATTATACCACATGTGAACAAAGAAACTTTTAGTATTTCTTTCCAATTGGGCTGTTTTGATTCCCATTTTTGCCTATTTCTCATGGCTTAGACCTCCCATACAATGCTGAGAAGTGCAGACTAGAAACATCCTTGCCTTGATTCTGACCTTAGAAAGCACTCAGCTATTCATCATTAA
>NW_007749698.1:7129-7346 GCF_000696425.1 Galeopterus variegatus | reverse complement strand
TTTTCTCTATCTTCTCCAGATTTGAAAATTTTCATTTTTCTATTTTCAATTTATTGCCCCTTTTCTCATTAATCTCCTTTCTTTTCTTAAGACTGTCCAATGAATTTTTTATTTCAAATGTTGCCTTTTTCTGTTATAATATTTTGTTCTTTTTATGTTTTCATTTTTATCCTACAATTTTATATTGTTTCATTCATTTCAAGAATATTTTACTTTA
>NW_007749698.1:4648-4973 GCF_000696425.1 Galeopterus variegatus | reverse complement strand
CGATGTAATGTTTCCTCTTTGATTCCTGATATTGTTTTGTTCATTGTCTTTCTTTTTGATCAATCTAGCTAAACATTCATCAACTGTGCTGTTCATTTGAAAGAACCAGCTTCGGGTTGCATTGAATTTTATTGTCGTTTGTTTTCTGTTTCATTGAATTCCATTCATTTCTATTGTTTTATTTCCTCCACTTAATGCAGAATAAATTTGCTCTTCTTTCTCTAGCTATTTTATGGTTAAAGCTTAGGTAATTGATTTTAGATCTCTTCTTTTCTAATGTTAATATTTAAAACTATAAATTAGCCTCTAAGCATGCTACAGCTGC
>NW_007749698.1:2276-2686 GCF_000696425.1 Galeopterus variegatus | reverse complement strand
TCAGTATCAAGTAGATACATTTTGCTGCATCCTGTTCAAGAGTTCTCAGCTACATCATTAATGTTACTGTGCAAAAAGAAATATGGGAGAAAAATCTTTGAATCTGCAGCAATCACCATTAGTAGCTTTGATTTCCCCACTTCCAGTAGAGTGGCCAATTGTAGAAAGATTGTTAATAATTGGAACTAATGGTGTTTTAGTCTGTTTTGTGTTGCTATAACAGAAATACCTCAGACTGGGTAATTTATAAGGAAAAGAGGTTTATTTGGCTTACGATTCTGGGACAGCTGCATCTGGCATGGGGCTCAGACTGCTTCTACTCATGGCGGAAAGTGGCAGGCAGCTGGCAGGTACAAGGAGATTGCATGGCAACAGGAAGCAAGAGGGAGAGAGAAGGTGCCAGGGTCTTT
>NW_007749698.1:0-270 GCF_000696425.1 Galeopterus variegatus | reverse complement strand
ATGTTTCACAAAGCACAACAGTGTAGTTTTTGAAAAATGAGTTTGATTTCTAGGCATTGCCTTGAAAAGAATCTCAAACAATAGATGTTAAGTGAAAACACAAGACACAAAATAAATTTCTAGTACACCATATGAGGAGGGCATTTATGTGAAAAATATGGAATGTATACAGAAATGCTGGGAAGGATATGCACCAAACTGTCAACACCGGTTAGCTCTAGCAGACAAAGGAGGAGTGAAGGAGTTGTAAAGGGGCAGTGCAATTAAAAT
>NW_007749697.1:9643-10689 GCF_000696425.1 Galeopterus variegatus | reverse complement strand
TAAATTAAAAAGAGAGAGAGGCGTGTGGCTGAGAAAGCAAAGAAATACATCCTGAGAATTATGACTGGGAAAGGATTTGGAGTATGATTTTGGGCACATGGAATCAAAGGGAAGCAAATAGATCAGAAGTCTAAGTTTGTGGGAGAATTGTATTTACAAAGCACAAGCCAGGACTAAAAACGTTATAAAACAACCTTTGGGAATCTAAGTTTACACTAGCAGGAAGTTGTGCTGCTCTCAAGGAGACAATACTCCCTAATATCCATGTTGAATGTGGCCCAGGATTATATACAATGAAGAGCCTCCCAGAAGGAAGCCAAGGGCCACAGAGAACAGTGGACATGAGAGTTTCTCCCAGAAAGCAGAATCAGGCTCTAATCAAGGGTAGGTGACTGTTGTAGGCAGAATTTCCAAAATGTCCTCCCAAGATGTCCTACCCNGAAGTCAGAGACAAGAAATACGAGAAGAACTCAAGTGTGTCATTGCTGCCTTGAAAATGGAGGGGTCTTTATGAGCAGAGAACAGACCCCAGCTGACAGTCAGCAAGAAAACAGGGACCTCATTTCTACAATCTCAAAGAAATGAATTCTGCCAATAATCTGAATGAGCTTGGAAGTGGATTCTTTGCTAGAGCCTCCAGGTAAGAGTCCAGCCCAGGCAACACTTTGATTTCAATCTTGTGAGACCCAGAGCAGAGAACCTAGCTAAGCCCTCCTGGACTTCTGACCTACAGAAACTGTGAGATAATAAATGGGTATTTTTTTTAAGCCACTAAATCTGTGGCTATTTGCTATGCAGCAATAGAAAATGAATATAGTGGCCTTTATAATGTCTCTTCACTGTATTTCAGAACTACTATGCCCTGATGATTGATGTGGTTCTCATTCTTCCCCTTTACACATGAGAGTTTTTATTGAGGTCATCCAGATCCTGCTTCACCATTACATTTGAGGAGTAATATATAACTTTTTTAGTTTATAGGCCACCAGACCACAAAGTGCCATAGTTGGACCTGACAGGGAAGACTGAGTGTAACTCGGAGATCA
>NW_007749697.1:6801-7881 GCF_000696425.1 Galeopterus variegatus | reverse complement strand
ACAGATAATTAGTGTTAGAACTTAAACTAAAATTTAAATATTACCCTCAGTCCAATACTTGGGATTGTGCCGTATTTCCTTCCTCTGTGCCACATTTCAAAATTACTACTCTATTGAAATTTGTATTTGCATGCATCAGATTAAATAACACATTCACTCTTGTTACCATATCCAGGGAGCATGAACGCTGGCCGGATATTCCATGTTTCCTGCTCTCCTTTGAAACCTGATTGTTGTTCTCTTCATTTTCTTTTAATTTTTAAAACTTTCTTCTAATTCTACAATTTTCTTCTTTAATTACTGGTTGTCCTTGATTACAGCACAAGCTGTTATTTTAGAAGTGGACGGTGCTAGGGCTGGCCCCGTGGCTCTCTCAGGAGAGTGTGGTGCTAGTAATGGGGGTTTGGATCCTATATAGGGATGGCCAGTGCACTCACTGGCTGAGCGTGGTGAGGACTGCACCGAGCCAAGGGTTGCGATCCCCTTACCGGTCATAAAAAAAAAAAAGAAGTGAATGGTGTTGCCAGTTCGTTTTCCATATCCTGAACAATTTCTCAAACTGGTGAAAAGAAATTATGTGGCAACATTTTCTCTATGGCTCTCCACTTTAGCTTTTAGCTCTTGACAAAGAACTCTTCAGAAACTTATAATAAGAGAAAAGTATATTCACACTTAATAAGAGAGGCAGCAAGTTCCAACCAAGCATTTCTAATCACATCCCAACAGTGGCTTAATTTCTTTCAGTGGGGATATCCAAAAAAAAGATTGTCTCCTCTTCTAGAAACTCATTATTAAACACCAGCACAATCACACAGACTACCTTTATTTAATGATTCCCCTTCTAGTAATTTGATTCCAAAATTTAGGGCACTCTTCTCATTTCTCCTAAGCTATTTCTCCCATCTAAAGCCTTGCCTTCCATGATTCAATTTTTCCCTTTCCGTCTTCCTTTCTTATTTCTTTTTGTAATAATTTAATGAATCCTTGAAAGCTAGTTCTCTTTCAGGCATGGTGCTAGGCTTTAAGAATAATTTTGAAGAGGACACGATTCCTGCCTCTCTGACTACCTAGTACCATGGT
>NW_007749697.1:0-1768 GCF_000696425.1 Galeopterus variegatus | reverse complement strand
AATATTGCTAACTATTCTATTGACAGAGCCCTGAATTCTATCTTTCTCAAATTCTCAGATAATTCATTTTACAAACTCCAGAAAAGGTTTGCAGTAACTGCATCACCTAGACCCTCCCCCAGGAACTGGTAGCCAAAGCCCCCATGTGATGAACAAGGCACCTTGATGCAGTGGGTTAGGATGGACTCCGATCTGGTGAGATTTACAGCTTGGACCACAGCAAGCATCCCTCTAAGCCAGCAGGCTGTCCTCATGGGAAATACCTGGTCTGTGTCCTGTCATTTCTAAACCCGTTGTCCTTTTCCCAGCCATACAGATCTCACTGTTGCATCAAGACGATAATGCTTGCTAGGGAGGAGAACCTAAGGGCTGGGAACAAGGATGGCAGCAAACTGAAGACCTATGTGATTCCTTTGCAGAGCTTTCCATCTCGGTGCCATGCAGATTTATGGGGGTCACCTTTGTAAACAAAAAGGTTGACCAGCAGCTGAATTTCACAGAAGCCAAGGAGGCCTGTAGGCTGCTGGGGCTAACTTTGGCCAGCAAAGACCAGGTTGAAGCAGCAAGGATATCTGGCTTTGAGACTTGCAGGTGAGAAACAGCTGGATTCACTGACACTGCTGGAGCTCTTCCGGCTCCACGTTCTTGTTCAGCAGTAGAGACGCTGCTTTCTAATCATTTGTCCGTTCAACTAGTATGTATTCTTTTACAGATATGGGTGGGTTGAAGAAGGATTCTCAGTCATCCCTCGGATCTCCTCGAACCCCAACTGTGGGAAGAGTGGGGTGGGTGTCGTGATTTGGAGAGCTCGACTTAGCCAAAGATTCGGGGTCTATTGTCACAACTCATCTGGTGAGTCAGATTCCAAGCTTCTCCATGTGGCATGTTTTCTCTGAGCATCTCTAGCTCTGTGATCTGTCTGGAAAGAGTAACCCTAAGCAGCAGCAGAAGCAATCATGGTGACGATTGTCTCTCTGACCAGGTTAAAGGTGACAATGTGTTCCTCAGAGGAAAAAGTTAGGAAAAATACAATTGAATGGCAACATAAGGAGAGAGCATCCCAAGGAGGCTCAATTACCACCATGCCCTACCCCCCATCCTATGAGATAAACAGGAAGAAGGGAAGGAAACAAATGTACAAATGTGTGTAATGCATCCAGTATGGACAGAGATATACAAGGTTATCTCTCTGAACTGTGACAACTTCCTTAGGAGGTATGCTTTATCATCCCCCTTTTGCAGGTAAAGAAACTTAGCTCAGAAGACATAAATACATTTGTCTAAGTTCTCATTATTATTAAGGTTCAAACTGAGGTCTAACTCTGAAACCATGCTCTTTCTACTGTCCCACATTTCTTTATAGTAGAGGAAATTCAGATGCTACATTCTGCATTTTTAAGAACAAGACCTAATCTTATGAAGGAAGAAATTAAAGCCTAGAGAGGAGAACTGATTTGCTCACGGTCATGCAGTAGTCCCATTAACCTTGCTTGGAGACCTTGGCTGCTTTAGCCCAAGTGTTTTACTATGTAATTTCTCAGAAAGTTTTTCTTTTGCTAAATACTCACTTGTTCTCAGTTTGTCATATGAGACCCTGTGATTTATAACTCTTCACACTTATTCATATATATGATCTTCTAAAGGTTATATGGCTGAGTGGTCATACACAGGACAGATTTCAAAATCATTCTCTGAGATTCAAGAGATAAATGTTCACCAGCCGACATTAGCCAAAACTATCCCAGAAAGGCAATATAGGATCCCAGCG
>NW_007749696.1:13061-14167 GCF_000696425.1 Galeopterus variegatus | reverse complement strand
ACACTAAATAATTTAATCTCTTAGACTGTTCATGTTAATAATTTTGCCATCTGGAACTCACCTGCCTCAACCAAAAGAGAAACATTTGGCATAAGATCTTTTTGGAAAATAAGAACCGCAAAACTAAATAAATTTTTTTTTAAAAGGAAATGTGAGCCTCTGCCAACTTATACCAAGTCCTAAATGCTTCCAACATGTATTTCGTGTAGTATAAGTGAATTACTAAAAAAAACTTTTATGGAAGAGAAAAAAAAGTATGATCCTTGATATGTGAAAAGTGTGCATATGAAAAATGCCATGTCAAAGTACTATGCTAGTAATGCAATTTAAGAACTGAAAGAGGCATTACCTATCTATTTCAAACCTTCCACAGAACCTTGGTATATAGAACTGATACAGGAAAAGCTGTTTTAACTGATGCAGAAATTCCTTAACCACTGGGCTTGTTCCTGTGCCCTAGCCCCATCATATGTGTTCAGGAGAGTTAAAATAAATAAATAAATATCTAATGCATCCAATCCCTGTATTTTACAAATGAGGAAATAATAATTCAGGGGGTTGGCTTATGATAGACAATTAACTAATCTTCTTCAGATTCAATTATGTAGTGGTCAGATCAGGCATATATACACTGTATCTCTTTGTTAGAAAGAAATGTGTCAATTATTGACCCCTTATTAAATGTAAATGTAAGCCAACCAAGCATTCCTGTATATCCAGCTACTTTCTTAATAACTGCAACTATAGTAGTAAACTATGGAGGTTTTATTTTAATTGTTGTTAAAGTGACAATGTTTTTTACTCTGTCATTTTCCCTAAAACTATACTGGAAGTAAGAATTTTTTTTCATCCCTACAAAAATAACTAAAGATCCTTACCTAAACCGAAAGGATTGCTAGCAGCAGAGCCAGATGTGGAGTTACTATTAGAAGTTGATGATGTGTTAACAGTGCTTCCAGTAGTATTTGTTTGCTGAGCTGAATGATCCTCAGGCCTAGGGAAAATATTAAATCACAGTGTAAGCAGTGGAGCTAATTATTTTTAAAAGAACCTCTGAAATCCCAATACCCAGAAATAAAAGGTACACTCTCAGATCAAGTCAAATT
>NW_007749696.1:10747-12816 GCF_000696425.1 Galeopterus variegatus | reverse complement strand
AAGTCAATCACGTCTACGGCCATACCACCCTGAACGTGCCTGATCTAGTCAGAAAGTCAATTAATGCCCGGTCACACCCACAAAGCTTGGCTATATGAAGGGTCTTCAAAAAATTCATGGAACGATTCATATCTTGTAATTCAATTTTTCCACAAACTTTTTGAAGTACCTTCATATAAACAACATTTTATCTACTCCCTTAATTTCGCGAGGGTTAGGGGTCAGTTTTACTCAGACCCTTGAAATTGTTAAAATAAATAAAGAAATAAAGACACTTTACCCCCCAAAAAGCTGAGAAATCAATACGAGTAATAAGTGATTATTACTTAACAGTATCTTTAAGTAAAAAAGTAGACTTTATTAGAGAACCTTCCCATCTGATACCAGTTAAGAGCTCTGAATCTCACACACTACTACTATTACTGATTCTAAGGCCCACATTTTTTCATTTTAACATCTCTGAAATCAGGATCCATTTTATGACTGCTGACAACCAGGCATCAACTGTGGTGTCTGCACACATGTTCTCTGTAGGACTTGAACTAAGTGACTGAATACATTGTTGTACCATGCATGTTGAGTTTAATTACAAAAATCACCCCATTAATTAACACTGAAAGAAGTTATTATGTAAACAGAAAAGCACAGAAACAAGAACAGGAGGAATAATTTTAGATAAGTAAAACAAATACTTGTTATTAGAAGAACACAGTCTAAAAACCTGCAGAATGGGTGTCAACGGCTTGGGAAAAAATCCTGTAGTGATGTTTTAAGAAATGCTACAAACACCAACACTCTAGACAGAACAGAGTGTATGGAAAAATATGGACACCGACAACTAAGTCAAAAGGCGATTCAGAAGAATCAGACTCAAGGTGACACAGTGTTTAGGAAGGCTTTAACCAACTTATTTCATTAATATTTTCTCTGTATGTATGCAAAAGAATGATACAGGAGAATTCCATGTCCAAATAAGTTCAAAGGAGCTCTTTCACTAAGTATAAAATAAAAATTTTAAGTGACAGGAAAACATCAGTTGGCAGTAATCTTTCTTAATGATACACAAAATAAAGATTTCTCTTAAAAATTGATGTTGCCTTAGATTTCATGAAATATGGTTACTGATTCGTGGTTTGCTGAGATGTTACTAATGATTTTGTCTAAGAATTTGCCTAAAATAAAAAGAACTGCTAAAAAGATTAATTTGCTTGTCCTATAAGTCAAATGATTTAGATATAATGACTAAGTACTGGAAACTTCTGAAATACTAAATGGTTACCTGACACAGTGTAATAAGTATTAACGTGAAATCCCACTGGTTTTTTAAAAACACTCTGTTATCAACAAAAAAGAATGGAATTTTAATCCATTTAAATATTAATGACAGGGAAAGCCATTTAAAGCCAAGACTGGTTATTTTTGAAGAGAAATATAAACACTTACTCTCGGTTTAAAACTAGGTCTTTTAAAACCATACCTGTTTTGTGTTTTGAATACAAGGTGAACAGTAAGTCCATCATGAATTCCATGCTGACTCAAAGTATCTTGATCTTTTAAAATTTTCCCAGCAAATATCAACACAAGTTGGTCAGTATGTGATTTGAAACAGTTAGAGATTTCTTCCTTGAACTAAAGAGGATAAAAATAAAATAAATATGTATGCATTACACATGTTTGCATAGCACCACTCATTCTAGCTTCTAGAAGTATCTTAAAGAGGCCCCTACTACAGATATTACAATTCAAACAATATAAAGATGCATCTTTATGTGTCAGTTATCTTGATCTTTTAAAATTTTCCCAGCAAATGCCTAACAATTCATTGCTTTACAGTATCTTTACTCTTTTAATAACAATGGGATCAAACTTAATTCAAGCCACAAAATAGCTCTTAGCAAACTTTTACAATAACCTGTTACTCAGATTTCCAACTTCAGCCCTGTTCCTTTCTTTCTAGTGGAATACATACACAGTCAACCTCATATTCTCAGTCTATCATACTGGCTACCCTTTCCACTTCTCTTATTCAACATTTATTGAGCAGTAGTACTGTGGAGAAGCAAAGATAA
>NW_007749696.1:7596-10480 GCF_000696425.1 Galeopterus variegatus | reverse complement strand
CAAGACTGGTTATTTTTGAAGAGAAATATAAACACTTACTCTCGGTTTAAAACTATGTCTTCAAAAACCATACCTGTTTTGTGTTTTGATGACAAGGTGAATAGTAGGTCCATCATGAATTCCATGCTGACTCAAAGTATCTTGATCTTTTAAAATTTTCCCAGCAAATATCAACACAAGTTGGTCAGTATGTGATTTGAAACAGTTAGAGATTTCTTCCTTGAAGTAAAGAGGATAAAAAAATAAATAAATATGTATGCATTACACATGTTTGCATAGCACCACTCATTCTAGCTTCTAGAAGTATCTTAAAGAGGCCCCTACCACAGATGTTACAATTCAAACAATATAAAGATGCATCTTTATTTGTCAGTTATCTTGATCTTTTAGATTAGAAATGATACAACTTCATCTGTAACACAAAGGTCTTATTATAGGTGCACATATATCTTTCACTCAACCCTCTGCTAAGGCCTAACAATTCATTGCTTTACAGTATCTTTACTCTTTTAATAACAATGGGACCAAACTTAATTCAAGCCACAAAATAGCTCTTACCAAACTTTTACAATAACCTGTTACCCAGATTTCCAACTTCAGCCCTTTTCCTTTCATTCTAGTCGAATACATACACAGTCAACCTCATATTCTCAGTCTATAATACTGGCTGTCCTTTCCACTTCTCTTATTCAACATTTATTGAGCAGTAGTACTGTGGAGAAGCAAAGATAAAAAGCAAAAATCTTTCCTTGAAAGTGAGCAGTCCAATGACAGTGTACAGTCAAGTAAAGAGGAAGCCTGGAGTACTGTTAGACAAGGTTTTCCAGAAGTGAAAACTAAAGGAAGATTAGGAAGTAACCAGGAAAACCTGAAGAAAGGCTTTCCTGGGACCAGAATAACATGCAAAAACAAACAAGACAAAACAGCATCATAAAATAAAGAAAAGCTTACCTAACCTATACTAGATCAGCATTTCTCAAATCTTTACTGAAATCACCAATATGCTTAGGCTTTACTCAACTGTCAAAATCAGAAAACCTCAAAGTGGGCCCAGGAATCTACAATAATAGACTGCCTCAGAAAATCACAGTACTAATTCAGAAAGGAATCACGTCTTCAAATCCCTCTACCCCGTTGTCCTACAGTAGTGGGTCTCAGTAGGTGACGCCACTACCACCAAAGGGAGTGTTCTGGAAATACAGACGCTCCTCGACTTACGATGGGTTACGTCCTGAGAAACTCATCCGGTTAGTTAAAAATACCAAGTGGAGAGGCATTGAATACAGCTGACCTACTGAACACCACAGCTTAGCCAAGCCTGCCTTAAACGTACTCGGAACACTTTCAGTGCAGCGTTCAACAAATTACATGAGCTATTTAAACTTTATTATAAAATAGGCTTTGTGTTAGATGATTTGGCCCAGTATCAGGAGGCAGTATAGCTAGCCTAAGATCAAAACTTGAACTATGGTTTCTACTGAATAAATATCACTTTCGCGTCACAGTAAAGTCGAAAAATATTAAGTTGAACCATAGTAAGCCAGGGACCATCTACATGGGAGGGCATTTTTTTGGCTGCCACAATTAATGGGAAGACACATTAAATAATATAACGTAGCTCAAAATGGAGGTCAAACTGCCGCCTGGTCGCCCACAGCCCGACTCCGGCCGCCAGCGCCGCCGCTGTGGGGAGGAGGCCCTGATCCAAAGGAGCCAGAGCAGCTGAGAAAACTGTTCACGGGTGGTCTGAGCTTTGGAGCGNGCTGCCACAATTAATGGGAAGACACATTAAATAATATAACGTAGCTCAAAATGGAGGTCAACCTGCCGCCTGGTCGCCCACAGCCCAACTCCGGCCGCCAGCGCCGCCGCTGTGGGGAGGAGGCCATGATCCAAAGGAGCCAGAGCAGCTGAGAAAACTGTTCACGGGTGGTCTGAGCTTTGGAGCGACCGAGGATAGTCTAAGAGAACATCGTGAGTAATGGGGCACACTCACAGGCTGTGGTAACGAGAGACCTTCAAACGAAGCGTTCCGGGGACTTTGGTTTTGTGACTTATTGCTGTGTTGAAAAGGTGGATGCAGCAACGTGTGCTCGACCTCCCAAGGCTGATGGGCATGTGGTGGAACCAGAGAGCTGTTTCGAGGGAGGATTCTGTAAAGCCTGGTGCCCATCTAAGAGGGAAGAAAATTTTTTTTGGTGATATTACAGAAGATACAGAAGAATGTAATTTAAGAGACTACTTTGAAAAGTATGGCAAGAGTGAAACCACAGAAGTTATGGAAGACAGGCAAGAGTGGAAAAAAGAGGATTTACTTTTGTAACTTTTGATGATGATACAGTTGATAAAATTGTTGCTCGGAAATACCACACTATTAATGGGCATAATTGTGAAGTGAAAAAAGCTCTTTCTAAACAAGAGACGCAGTCTGCTGGATCACAAAGAGGTTGTGGAGGTGGAGCTGGCGATTTTACAGGTCGTGAAGGAGATTTTAGAGGTGGTGGAAACTGGTGTAAGAGGAGGCTATGGTGGCGGAGGTGGTGGCAGCTCAGGTAGTTATGGAGGAAGCGATGGCAGATATGATGAATCTGGAGGTAAACGTGGCAACTATAGAGGTGGTCCTGGTTATAGGAGTAGAGGGGGCTATGGTGGTGGCGGACGAGGATATGGAAACCGAGGTGGTGGATATGGTGGTGGTGGTGGAGGATATATGATGTTACAGTGAAGGAGGAAATTCTGGCGGTGGTAACTATAATGATTTTGGAAATTATAGGGGACAACAGCAATCAAATTATGGACCCATGAAGAGGGGTAGTTTTGGCTGAAGAAGCTCAGGCAGTTCCTATGGTGGTGGTTACGGATCTGGTGGTGGAAGTGGTGGATA
>NW_007749696.1:5870-6648 GCF_000696425.1 Galeopterus variegatus | reverse complement strand
TATCTAAGATAAGCGATTTCCAAGTAACTAAAAAATAAAATCTCTCTAAAATGCCATTTGCATAATATTCAATATACAGATACAGGTCATAATTTAACCATCTTCTTATTATAAGACATCTCATTTTTCCCTTTGATAGCTATCAGAAATAATAATGTAATGAACAGAAGAACACATGGCTTTCTGAAGATTAAATAAGAATATATGTAAAAGTCAAGCATCTCACACATGGGTGGTCAATAAATGGTAGCTACTACTTTGTCAGCTCTCTTAATCCTCAACAACTTTAAGGAAGATGGCCTTTAATCAGATTTCAGACACAGAAAAGGAGGTTAAAGGTGTCTCCCTATTCCTCCATAGTCACACAGCTAATAGCTTCTGTGTTGGGATTCAAACATAGATTTCAAGGACAAATCTACCCAGACTAACTATACTCTATNTATAGCATTTTATCATACTTTAGGATTTGAAGGTAAAATGCTAGATTGAAGACATGCATCTTTTCAAATCCCCACTAAAACAACAGAATTTTTTTAAAGCTTTATTGAGCTACAACTGACATACCATATAATTTGCCCCCTTAAAGTGTACCATTCACTGGGTTTTGGTGTATTCTTAGATATGTGCAATCATCACAGTCAATTTCAGAACATTTTCATTACCTCAAAAAGAAATCTGTACCCTTTAGCTATTACCTCCCTATGCCCCCACATCACCTCCAGCCATAAGAAACCACTAATTTACTTTCTGTCTCTATAGAGTTGCCTATTCTGGATAT
>NW_007749696.1:3477-3864 GCF_000696425.1 Galeopterus variegatus | reverse complement strand
TCTAAAATTCTCAGGGCAAAATGAGAAAAATCGAGTTCCCAGAGCTGCCACATCAAGAACCTACAGAATATGGCCTGGAGGCGTTATTCCTTATGTTATAGGAGGCAACTTCACTGGTAAGGTATTTGCAGAGTGTTTATTTTGATAAAGAGAGAAAAACTATCAGACAGATTAAGTGTGTAGTATTTTATATAATATTAATATAGAAAGCATAGTATAAAACCAAACTTGGAAAAGTGCTCCATTAACCTATGTTACTAGTTTAGAAAGTCACTGCAGTTGAAAGAATATCTTTAGTCTCTCATATTCTGAGTCTAAAGTATCATTCTGGTTGTTAAACTCAGTTTCAAATGTGCCCAGTAAATCTCCAAGCTCATCTCTCTTCGA
>NW_007749696.1:0-205 GCF_000696425.1 Galeopterus variegatus | reverse complement strand
TTAGTTTCATGAACAATCTTATTTTCTTTAATCTACTACATTTAATGATTTCTAAAAGCCATTCAACCAACAATAATGTTAGAGTTAATATATTTAACTATTTTCTAAATTTTGTATTTTAAGTGGTATTTGACTTTGGTCTATATGGTTATTCAGATTAAAATAACAGTCACTTGTTCACCCTATGCTTATTGTATTCTCATTT
>NW_007749695.1:9772-10690 GCF_000696425.1 Galeopterus variegatus | reverse complement strand
GTGCCTGACTCATTTCACTTAGTATAATTCTCTCTAGGTCCATCCATGTTGCTGCAAATGGAGGTATTGAATTCTTTTGAGATTTGCCAGTTGGACTACAACATGTCTTTGAGAGGAACTTTTTAGATTGAATCTATCTGGTGATCTTTGAGTCCCATGGATCTGAATGTCCATGTCTGTCCCTATACCTGGGAAGTTCATTATTATTTTATTGAATAGGATTTCAATGCCTTTATGTTTCTCCTTACCTCTGGAAAACACATGATTCAGATATTTTTGAATTTAAATTTGTCTGCTAGCTCTCTTAGATTTTCTTCATATTTTAAAGTTCTTTTCACACCTCCCTCTCTTCCCCCCCCCCTTTTTTTGGTGTGCCTCAGTTATTTCAAAAAGTTACCTTTGAGATTGGAAATTCTTTCTTCTACTTGCTCTAACCTGCTGCTTATGCTCTCAGTTTTTGTTTTGTTTTGTTTTTTATTTCACTAAATGCATTGTTCAGTTCCAACATTCTTTTTCTTTTTTTTTTTGTCTTTTTGTCTTTTTCCGTGTCCGGCAATGGATCGCAACCCTCNCTCCTGTTGCCAAATATCAGTTGGCTTTAAGTATGTGTTCCAATATCAGGTTTTTCTATTCTGCTCTGGTTGCCCATGTGTCTGTTTATATGGCAGTACCATGCTGTTTGAGTTACTATAGCTTTGTAGTACAATCTGAGGTCAGGTACTGAAATGCCTCTGGCTTTATTTATTTATTTTTTTGCTCATGATTGCTTTGGCTTTTCAAAGTCTTTTGTTGCTCCGTATGAATACTAGGATTCTCTTTTCTATTTGTTATTGGTATTTTGATGGGGATTGCATTGAATCCATAAATCACTTTGGGTAGGATAGACATTGTCACAATGCTGCTTCTTCCAATCCAAGA
>NW_007749695.1:7325-7816 GCF_000696425.1 Galeopterus variegatus | reverse complement strand
AAATTTTTATGTTAATCACTTTGTTTTACTAGAAACTACCTATAACTATTGATTATCTAGTAAAACTTCAACTTACTAATACCATATTTTAGATTTATGAATATGCAAAATTTATCTTGCAATGCTTTGAAAAACTCTTCTTCAGTGCCATGCATTTCTGAAGTTTAGTCTAATGTGCTTCCTCTCTGATATTTGCTATTTCAGCACAAGATTGTGCTTGACTCATTAGTACAGTGATTCAACATGCTTGAAACTCTCAAATTATCTGCTCAGATTGAAGAAAAATGATTATTTTTATTGAATATTATGAGTAACATCTTTCTATGGAGATTGTTTTATTTTATTATATTACCAGAATCATTTGGGGGCCCACATTCATGTTGTCTTTCTGCTGGTCTATCTAGTAAATATCCTGCTCTCTCTCCCTTGAGTTTAACAACTCTTGCTGTGTTGGATCCCAGAAAGCAATACCCCAAAATGAAGGCTTCAGA
>NW_007749695.1:4314-7172 GCF_000696425.1 Galeopterus variegatus | reverse complement strand
GTTTAACAACTCTTGCTGTGTTGGATCCCAGAAAGCAATACCCCAAAATGAAGGCTTCAGATGCAACCTCAAAAGCAAAATTTTCTTCTGACCTTCTCTTGCCCTTCTGTCTTTCAGCCTCATTCTCTCCTGAAGCAAGCCATAGAAACTAGAATCCCTCTCTCCCAAGACAGGTCATAAATATAATTAATCCTACCCACCACCTGGCCACCTCTCTGTCTTGGAGCTGGCCATAAAGAAATTCTCTGACCTACCTTGTCTAATTGTAGATCACAAGACCCCCATTCCAGAAACAGTCCTGCCATATACCTTGGAGGAATTAATGATACACAGAAAGGCCAAGAAGAATTGGACTGGCCTTACTATATTTCCCCACTCAGCCCATTAGCAATAGAGCCATACTTTCCTTGTCCAATCACATTTCTACATGGCTGTGCCCGCTTCCTAGAACCTAGGCATAAATATGGAAAATATTTTCTATATCTTTGACTCTTCATTCTGAAGGCACCCATGTCAAGTAAAACTATAATATAATAGAATTTGTTATGACTTTTTTCTATATTAATCTGTGTAGATGATTTTTCAGAGAACCTTCCAGAAGTTAAAGAGGATGTCTTCCCCTACACTGCTTTCTGTATTAGATTGTGTTCCTTCTACTTACTTGGAAAAGGCAATCTTTTATGCATAGCCCTTTGATTATGCTCAACCACAGACCACATAAAAATGGACTTTGGGGCAGAAATACATCCTTACCAAGAGATAAAGTGCCCATATAGACTGTGTCTGTCTCATTGCCTTGTGTGGAGAATACCTTTCCTTATTCCGGATGTAATGTGTGCTCCTTGTATTTACTCAAGCATGTATGTCAATGGCCCTCAGGCACACTCTTAGATTTTTTATTTCATACTCCATGGGGAAGGGGTCAAAGTCCTTCAATTGCAGCACAAGAGGGGTACATGTAAGCCAGTTGCCTAGTGCTGATGGTGAGGTTAAGAGTGGGGAATCCCACTAACTATGGGAGACCAGCACTATTGCAGCTGATTTTGTGCTGTCTCTTCTCTATGTGAGGAAAGCATTGTTCTACCTACTTATTGAACGTTGTGTTCTCCTTGGCAATTCCAATATCAAGATGCAATGAGCAGAAGTGTTTGGACTCCTCTTCCAGGCCATTGGCATAATGATAATATTTGCTATCCTACGTGTAACTGGAGTCCACTCCTGACATTGGTAACCTGTGCACAGTGCTCTGCTCTGCAGTATTACAGGAAAAAGGATGCAACAGTGTGTATGATAAGCATATGTTCACATTTTTTTGCAAATAACAAACACATTGACAGTACTAAGGTCAGAATCCTCTTACTAAGGTATCACTTTCTAACACTTTTCAAGTTATTGTGTGAATACAATCCAGCTCACAAGCATAAAGTCTGAATTTGTAGAATATGTTCTAATCTGGCAATAGGAAATTCAAAGGAACCACAGTTTCTTGACAGCACAGCCACACTTTTTTTTCCTTAGGATGGAGACAAGTGATTATCTACTCACCAGTGGGCTGAAATCCACTTATAACCAGGTCATTTTGCCACTGTGAGTCATTAATCTTAGTTAATCCTTTATCCAGAGGTGATTCCTGATGCTTGACAGTTTTATTGTGACAAACAAAACTGGTTACCAAATAACCAGAAGCAAAACTAATATATTACTTAACAATTTATAATTGTTCCTATATTAGAACCCTACAACATTGTATTATTGAAACAGTATGAATTTTTGTCACTCAGAGTATATAAATTTTCTACTCTCAAATAAAAAAACCTATGGATTATATTTTAATTTAATGTCTACTTTAAAGTAAATATAATTAATGAGTCAAGTATTAAACAATGTAAAAAATTAATGCTAGACAATATTTTAAAACTTTCAATTTTTTTTAAAAGAAAGCAATTGTAACTAAAACAATTGACAATGTATAACAAGCCAGACTACACTTAAATTTTATAATCAGAGAAAATATTGTCCATTCATTATCTTCTGTGTGTATGTGTGTTTGTGTGTTTGCAACATAAATTCAAATGTATAATCATATATGTTCAAAACACCACCTATATATATATCAACCTAAGTGTGTGTGTGTGCATGTGTGTGTGTGTGTATATATATAAGTGTGTGTGTGCGTGTGTGTGTGTGTGTGTGTGTGTGTGTGCATATATTGTGAAAAACAGTTTATATTAACCATCATGTCAAATGCTGTGAATTATTATATGGTATATTCATTTGTTTACCCACCATTTAACTATACTTTGTATTTACAGATTTTTTTTTCACAGTGCTATTTATCAAGGAGATAAATATATGTTTGCGAATGACTGAATGGTTATCATATCTGGTGAAGTAAAATGACTCATTTTTCACTAATTTTTTAGACCAATTTTTCTGAAAAGCCTTCCTCAAAACACATTGTAATGACAAATAGATATATTCTTCAGTATAAAGCCAAAATAACAAGAATTTCAGGGAAATACCCATGGACCAAAATTGAAAAGATAGCTGAAAAATGGAAAGATATATATATGCCTTATATTTGCCAATAATTATAACCAAACAGCTTGTGACTTCACAAACATATGCAGAAATATGCTAAATTATATCAATCATGAAAGTGAGAATTACAAAAATCCACTCACTTTTAGTTAAAACATAAAAGCTTATCTGGGTGACTAAATCAAATCTGCATGAGAATTAATATTCTGACCTTAGATGGGTTTGAGGTTTGAATTTTAAAAGATGCTTGATTCAATTAACCACAACCAACAAAATGTGTATTAATGTCAATCCTTGTTGATAACGTTTAGATATTC
>NW_007749695.1:0-2911 GCF_000696425.1 Galeopterus variegatus | reverse complement strand
AAATTGAATCTAAGCTGCAAATAGCAACAGTGAAAAAAGATACTAGCAATTATGTAGGTAAGTTGAAACAAAATGAATGCTTAAGCCAATGAAAGTAACAAAATTTTAAGTAAATGTAGAAGTAAAATACTAGATAACAGTAAAGGGTAATACGTGAGGGTGTGAACAAGATTAAAGCTTTCAAAGATTCTTGGTTTACTTGGGAGAAGGAGAAGAGACAATGATAAATGTACATGCTTAAGGGTAGCCAATGTAAGAGTAGAAATAGACTGTTGAATTTCCAAACCATAGGACTAACTTTCTGTATTGTTATAAGAAGTTAAATGGGGGCCGGCCCTGTGGCGCGCTGAATAGTGTGCCGCTTGGGAAGCGCTGCGGCACTCCCGTCTGAGGGTTCGGATCCCACATACAGACCGGTTCCCGCTCACTGGCTGAGCGATGCGCGGGAGAAGCACCGAGGGTTGCGATCCCGTTGCCGGTCCCAGTCCGGTACGGGGGCGACATTGAGGGTTGCGATCCGTTGCCGGACACGGAAAAAGACAAAAAAAAAAGAAGTTAAATGGAAGGATTTTAATACAGCTACACTATCCATTTTGATGTACAGTTAATAAAACATTTAAAATGCTAAGATAGTCTATATCTCACCTAATATCTAAGAAACTGAAAAACACTCTTAAATGTTCGGTAGAAGGAACAGCAAATACGAATCATCCAAATTATGAAAATTGTACCATCATTTTAGGTAAAATAAATCCCCGGAATCTATGCAAATTATTCTGTTATCTCATAAAAATACACATATAAAGACCACATTTAAATGTAAAAAATGAATCTGTTTTACTTGCTACTCAGAAGCCACACAGCATTTTTGACCATTAAACACATTCTATTCCCCCACTTGATTTCTTGGTAAAAAACCATGATTTGCTTTTTATTTCATTAGACTGACATTCTTGCCATATTTTATTTTATTTTTTAACAAAATGGTGATTCATGCAAATATAGTTTGCTTAGTGAGGAAAAAGGAGCTCTTTTAAGTGTCAAAAAAACTGCAACGTCCAACAGTTTTTACAGTATTGAATTGCTAATTAGTGAGCTTTTCTCCTGCATATATAACAATATTTACCTATCACTTTAAACAAAAGAACTAGGTAGCAAATATTGTCTAATTTAGAATAGTTCAAGAAGTTTCATGTGAAACAGACCTAAAATTTCCAGCATATCCAAATGTTTATCTTACGAACTTATTCAATTTATTGTATCTAACACCTTGTTTTTTCAAAAGAGGAATGAAACAAGAACAATAGTTAACTCACATTAAGGAGTATTTGAAAATCATATGTTAAGTCTATAGCATTGTACTTGGTACAAAGCAGATCCTCATTAAATGATGGCTACTAGAATAAATTTTCCAACACATTATATTTTATGGTTTTATGGCTGGTATTTTTCACAAGACATATTTTAATATCACTTTTCTTTTTTTCTGGGAAGTTCAGATTTTAAAAAATCAATATGGCTAAATATTATTATGATTGGAAAAATACTGCTTGTGCAGAGACAAAAGAAATTTTTATTTGTGGGTGTGTGTGCCTGCGTGTGGATAACTATTCTGTATATTTTCCTAGCTTTCCTAAGACCCTCCAGGCAAATTTTTCCTTGGTTATTTGTCTTTAATCAGATTCAGGTTTTACTGAGTTGTTTTTATGAATATAGAACTCATTTTTACTTTGTGTTATCTTTAGAGATACTTTTGCAATAAACCTCTAATTCTCTTTACTATAGTGGATTATGTAAGATACAAATGTACTTCAAAAAGTTCCTGGAAATGGAAACAAAGAATGATTACATTTTGTAATTATGATATGCTATTTATCCTGATTTTACCATGACACATTATACACACTACCAATATTCAGCTCTGTACTCCACAAATTTGTATAATCAAATGCTTCAATAAATTCATGGAAAGATTCCTATCATTGTTTAGTTCTATTCTTCCACTAACTTTTTGAAATAATCTCATATATTTTATGATAAGTAATTTATGAAATTCTCTAGGTCATTGTCTGAGTCATTATAGTATGACAAGAAACAAACAAGAAAAATTTTTGCTGTGAAGTTAGAGTAAATATTTTTGAGTACCTAAAAACAAATGATTATTCACAAATATAGTACTTAAAAAATCTAAAAGATTACAGGAAAAGTTAGTGAGATTTTTGCCATGATAAAAAAGATAAACTTAGAAGTAAAAAATCTTCATTTAATCACTCGAATAGGAAATATTAATAAAGTAAAGGGAAGAAAAACATTAAAATATTCCTAATATTTAGGATCATGACATATTAGAAAAGTTATGTGTAGTAACAAACATTTTATTAATTTTTAAAGGTCATCAGAATTATTTCCCTCAGTTTTAAACAATTATTGAATATAATTACATTTATGTTATACTTTAGAAAAATATTTGAGTATTTTTGAAAACACAACTGTTTGGAAAATATAGTCGCATGTAGGATAATAGTATTTATGGCATTTATAGTTTGTGATCTCATGGTCATTAGTCAGCATAACACACACAACGAACACAAGAAAGTAAAATCTACCTGATAAAAGTAGAAAAATAACTCACTTATCATGAGTAAATAATGTGGAAGTATACAATTCTAGGATTAAAGCCAGTACTGCCATAAACTGTACTCCATTAATTTACTTGGTCTTTAATTTCAGTTGTCTCCTTTTGTATAGGGTCTTTGTGAGGATTAAATAAGGTGCTATATGAAGAATGTAGAAAAGAGTATGTCAAATAGTAATCTTTCAAAATGCATTAGCTCTTCTTAGTTATTGCTCGCAAGAGCCTTCTTGGGGACACAGTAGAACACTCATGGATTAAAGAGTATGTGGTCCAGAA
>NW_007749694.1:10096-10691 GCF_000696425.1 Galeopterus variegatus | reverse complement strand
GTCTGTTTCATTCTTTTATGACAGAATACCTGAGACTGGTAATTTATAAGGAACAGAAATGCATTCTCTCACAGTTCTGCAGGCTGGAAAGTCCAGGATCAAGGTACTGCATCTTATGTGGGCCTTCTTACTGTGTCTCCACATGCCAGAAGGGAGGACAAGAGAGATGAACTCTGTGTTCAAAAGGCAGAAGAGCTCTTTTTACAGTAGCATTCATCCATTCGTGAGGGCTGTGCCTCTCATTAGGCCCTACCCCCAACACTGTTGCATTGGGGATTTAGTTGCTAACACACAAGTTTGGGGAACGTGTTTAGACCATATTACAGCTATTATGGGCTGAATTGTGTCCCCCCAAAATTCATTTGTTGAAGTCTTAGCCCCTTGTACCTCGGAATGTGGCTGTGTTTGGAGATAAGATCTTTAAAGGTTAAGTTACCATGAGGTCATTAGGGTGGGCCCTAGTCCAACATGACTACATGTCCTTATAAGAAGAGGAAACTTGGGGCCGGCCCGGTGGCGCACTGCTATAGTGCACCGCTTGAGAGTGTGGTGGCGCTCCCGCCGAGGGTTCGGATCCCACATACAGACCGGTTCC
>NW_007749694.1:7411-7841 GCF_000696425.1 Galeopterus variegatus | reverse complement strand
CTAGTGAGTCACTTCTAATGAATAGAATATAACAAAAGTGATGGGATGTCACTTCTAGATCAGGTTACAAAAAGGACCCTGGCTTCCATCATGTTCACCCTTTCTTGTTCTCTCACTTTCTCACTCTAATGGAGGCCAGATGCTATGTTGTGAGTTGCCCTACAGAGTGGCCATTGTGGCAAGGAACTGAAGGACACCCCTGGCCAACAGCCAGCAAGAAACTGAGGCCCTCAGTCCAACAGCCCACATGGAACTAAATCCTGAAACTCACATGTATGAGTCTGAAAAAAACTGAAATTCACATGTGTGAATTTGGAAGCAGATCTTCCCTCAGTCAAGCCTTCAATTGAGCCCACAGCCCTAATCATTACCTTGATTGCAGCCATGTGAAAATCCTGATCCAGAGGAGTCAGCTAAGGCATGCCCAGAT
>NW_007749694.1:0-5882 GCF_000696425.1 Galeopterus variegatus | reverse complement strand
TTCACATGATCTCTCTGTCCTTCAACCATGAAATGAAGAAAGCAATAGTACCTTTCTTACAAAGCTGTTGTAGCTATTAGATGAGTTAATATGTTTAAAGTATGTATAACACTGCCCATTGCTTAATACACACCATATGTGTTCATTGTTTTTATTACTGAATATAGGAAATTCTACCAGAAAGTAACAAGTGTGGTCATTCACTTGAGTGTGCACTGGGGAAAGGGAAATAGCTAAGATCTTGGAGGAATAAAGGACACTGCCTGAAATAACACTAAATTCTAGGAACTCTGCTAAGGCACTGATACCCAATAGAGCAGAGATCAAGTGATGAATGGAGTTTTTATTCTAGTTCACCTCATGGTGGGATCAATAGACCCTAGAGTAATCTCGTGGTGATAGCCCTAGTTCCAGAGTATCTGGTTGCAATGGGTATTCTTAGCAACTGGCAGAACCTCCAAACTGTTATTGACTAACTGACCTACGGAGGAAGTACTATTATGGTACACCAGGGGGAAGCCATTGAGATTTCCCTTTCTTGATGTAGAGCTAGGGCTAGAGTCTGGAGCTCGCAGACCCCTCGAGCCCGTTCACAAACCCTTCATGCACAGTTTTACAAGCTAGGTAACAGGAAAAGGTCCTTGGAGCCTTGGTTGAAGAAACAATAGTCTTTATTCAGCACACACGTCTAAGAGCTAGGCAGTCCAAAGAGAAACTGAGCAGCTGCTGGCAAAGTCCAAAGAAAAAACTGAGCAGCTGCCAGCAAAGTAAAAATGCTCTATTTCTAGACACAAGCTCTGCCTAGCTGCTGCTTCACACACTGAAGAACACACAAGAATAGCAACAAGCTAAAAATACATGGGCAGGCATGGGCACTAACTGTACTCCCACACACTTGTTTACAAAGGATATGCTGCACCACCCCCAACTGGACCTGAGGCAAGGGGCCCTGACTAAACTACTCTATTTTCCTCACACTCAACTAGAACATTTAACCATAAGCAGTACTAACAAAAAGGCACAATAAAAGACTTGAAAGATGCAGAGGTGAGGATTGTTATTACATTCTCACTTAATTCTTCAGTTTCTCTCTTTTTTTTGCTGTCCCTAATCTTTTTTTTTTTTTTAATTCTCCAGTTTCAACAACACAATATTGGATGGGTCTTGGAAGATGATAGCAAATTATTGTAAGATTAATTAGTTGCTGATATCAGTTTCAGATACTGTTCCAAATGTGTTTCCATTGCTTGAGTAAATCATCACATTACTTAGAGTATGGTATTCAGTTGTTGAATTGGGGATTATGTATTTTTCTAATTCCAGTAAACATGTTAATTTGCTTCACTATAGTAACCTTTTTACTATCTATATGTATCCCATAAGATCATGTTGCATACCTTAAATATACAGAATGAAATGTATTTTAAAAAAATAGATCCAGGGCTGGGCAGTTCACTCAGTAGAACATGGTGCCGATAACACAAAAGTCAAGGGTTCAGATCCCTATACTGGCCAGCCACCAAGAAAAAAAAGAAAAGGAAAAATAGATCTAATAAACACAAAATACCAGAAGTAGTTTATTTTAACTTTTTGGGGGCACAATAATGTATGTTTACCATATTGCATTAGAGATGTATTAACTCTCTAGCTCTATTCCATAATTTACTTTTCAGAAATGTATCAGTCAGAGCCCATCAGGAAAAGAAAAACATACTAGTTATTTTAGAGGGATTTTAATACTTGTTCAGGGAATTGGTTACAGAAATGTTGGAAAGCTAGAAACAAAAAGGAATGCTGAGATAACCCAGTGATCAGTAACCATAGTAAGCAGTTACTGCCTTAGAGCTACGGGAACCAAATGGAAGAGGTGACATTAACTAGTTTTAGGAAGTTGAAAGAGGGGGCTTTGGGAACTTGTTTATTGAATGGCCATGGACTTCTATGTAGCTGGGCTTTAAACCACTGTGGGGGATGATGTGCAACCAGTGCTTGGACTTCTTGGGGAGCACTCCACAGCTGCTGCTTGCAACTTGTGAGGAAAAACCTCCCACTGGGATTCTGACAGCTGAGGGGCCACCATGTGACTGGTGCTCTGATTGCTGAGGAGCCACAGCGTGGCTACTGCTGGTACCTCTGGAGGGGTGCAGCATAAATGGTGCTGGGAGTGCCAAAAAGAGCTGGAAGCTGTAGGTCTATCTGTCTGTCTGTTGCTGAAAGGATTCCAACCAGAGCTGGGTGCAGAAAGAATGTCCATTCTCTCCTTCTCCTAATTCCAATTTTCTCTAGTGTCTTTCTGAGCAGAAACCAGCTGGCAAGGAAATGTATGAAACCACAGCAGCACAAAGGAGAGTATAGAAGGGCGAACTTGGGGTCAAGAGACTTGGTAAATAATTGGCACAGTCCTTGGCTTAGTGTCCATACAAACATATATTCTTAATTTCACTAACTACGATCTCATTCTTCCTCCTACGAGATGCAGCTTTTCCTCTTAATAATTATACACTCTCACCCTTTCCCAAAAAATGAGAGGCTCAAAGTTCAACTTCAGTTACATCAGAAGACTGAACCAGGGCCAGCCCGTGGCTCACTCGGGTGAGTGTGGTTCTGATAACGCCAAGGCCACGGGTTCGGATCCCATATAGGGATGGCCGGTTAGCTCACTGGGAGAGCATGGTGCTGACAACACCAAGTCAAGGGTTAAGATCCCCTTACCGGTCATCTTTAAAAAAAAAAGAAGACTGAACCAGATGTAAATTAGACACCACCAATTCTCTTCATGTAATATAGTAGGGAAAGGGAGAAGGAAGAAAAATTAATTATATATAAATAAATTATATATGTATATGTGTATGTATTATATGTGTATGTATATATGTGAGTGTGTGCAGTTGACCCTTAAATAACATGGGTTTGAACTGTATGGGTCCGCTTGTACGTGGATTTTTTTTCAATAACTATATTGGAAAAATTTTTGGAGATTTGCAACAATTTGAAAAATCTTGCAGATGAACCATGTAGCCTAGAAATATCAAAAAAATTGACAAAAAAGTATGCCATATGTGTAAAATATATGTAGATGCTAGTCTATTTTATTATTTACTACCATAAAATATACACAAATCTGTTATAAAAAGTTAAAATTTATCAAAACTTAGATTGTACACGGCACCATTCGCAGTAGAGAGAAACATCTTTTCTCTAGCTTTATTGTAAGAATACAGTGTATGATACATGTAACATACAAAATATATGTTAATTGACTGCGTTATTGGTAAGGTTTCTGATCAACAGTAAGCTATTATTAGCTAAGTTTTGGGGGAGTCAAAGGTTATATGTGGATTTTTGACCATGTGAGGGGCCAGCACCCCTAACCATACTGTATTGGCTATTGTATAACCCTTGTTGTTTAAGGGTCAACTGAATGTTTATACATGTGTATGCACATATATAAAGTGAGGAAGAAAATACGCATAGTTGTTCTATACTTCTCATTTTTATAATTAGTCAGGAAGCCGCAGTTGATATTTATAACTTCTTTTTTCCATTACCCATTACATGATTACATGTTCCATTTGTCCTAGCCAGCATATCAGTTGGTTGGAATTCTTTACATGGTAAGGCCTTTCCATTACCCATTACATGATTACATGTTCCATTTGTCCTAGCCAGCATATCAGTTGGTTGGAATTCTTTACATGGTAAGGCCTTTCCATTACCCATTACATGATTACATGTTCCATTTGTCCTAGCCAGCATATCAGTTGGTTGGAATTCTTTACATGGTAAGGTGACCACATTTTAATGCTTTAATGGCCTAAATTCTTAGTGGTCCTACTTTTAGTTGTTACAGTGCAGTAGTTTTCCATTCATGTTTTATACCGGACGTAGAAATGCTAACAGGTTGCCTAGAAAACAAAAAAGGAACGCTTTGGGTTAAAGACATAGTCCTCCCTCCCACTAGTGTGTAGCAGCTACTAAATTTTCTGTTGATCAGGATCAACCACCCCCAGACAGTACAATAACCTCATTATACGTCTGTTGGTTTAGTGTCATAAGTAGCCCAAAGTGACCAAAGGACAGCTTCAACTTTCATTTCAATGGAATTATTACTAAAAGCACCCTTGCCTTGGGAACCCCAAATTTCTCTAAGTTAGCAGAGTGCAAATTTTGGGGGGAGGGGAAAGCAAACATTTTGTGAATGGCTATTAGGTGAAATGGAGAGAAAAGTAATTTCTACTCTTATTTCTTGATTTCTGGACCCATGGATTCTGGCTATGAGAGGGACAACATTACCCAGTGAGTATACCACATCCTATAGGGCTGTGCTCCAACTTCTCGGGGTGCTGGTGTCAGCTGGCCTCATGACCAGGTGTTCATTAACCCACATCATCCGTCTAGGTATTTGTGTTTGATGTGGCCTGTGGAAAGACCAATCCACTCCGTGGACATGAGCATATTGCTGCATTTTTTTTTTTTTCACTGTGAAATGAGTTCCTTAGTAAGAAGCACTGTGTGTTAAAAGGGACAATTTCAGCCTATGATGGTGGTTCTGGGAGAAGCATTCCAGGCAGGAAGGGAAAATGTACATCCACAATAATCATATATTTCAGGGAAGATCATTTTCTTCTCTTTCCATAGTAGAAGGATTCCAATAAAATCAGTCTGTCACCAATTGTTTAAATGGTCCCTCTGGGGAATGGTATGAAATGTCTCATTAGTCTCTACTTATTCACGGGTTGAGCTCTTAGAAGTGGTGGTAGCCAGATCAGTCTTTTTGAGAGGGACGTTCATATTGTCTGCCCATACCTAGCCTCTACCCTTGCCACTACAGTCACTTTGTGCATGAGCTCAGTGAGCAAGCAACAGAGTTCCTGGGGAAACCCACAGATCATATCAACTTGTCCACCTGATTGCTGAGAGTTTTCTCCAACGTGGTATCCTTTGGTGAGTGCCCTTTACGTGGAACTCCAGAATGCTCACAATTTGTGTTCTTTCTGAAAGGTTTTTCCATGTACCTCTTTCTCCTATAGTTTCTTGGGAACAGTGTTTTAGTCCTTTTCTCTTCACTGGTCACTGCCCTTGAATTAAAGTATCCATCTCACTGTCCAGACAAGGTACATGACCAGAGGTACTGCTTGAATCCCACTAGCAGAATTTCCCTTACTATTGTCTTTAGGGACATTGTACTGCACTGAATACTGCAGCAGTGAATTTCCAGTTTATGCAATTTCCAGTTCAGTGTGAAACCATCTATAAACCTGTGGCATTATAATATTTACATATTGGTTTTTGTCCACAGTTTCTGGCTCATGCTATTCTCTGACCTCCTGCCTTCCTTTCACCTGCTCCTCTTTCTCCCCAAGAAAGGAAATTCTCTAACTTTCTTTAGCTGATTGTAGGTCATAAGACCCTCATTTCAGGAGAGGCCCTGCCCCATACCCAGGAGGGAGGAATGCTGCACGGAGAGGTCAAGAAGAACCTGAACAAACAGGCCTTGCTAGGTTCGCCGTGCAGTGTGTTAGATCTTACCCCTTTTGTCCAATCATATTTCTACAGTTGTCCATGCTTCAATCATGCCTATGTAATGAAGTTGCCATACAAACCCAAGAGCACAGGGAGCTTCTGAGCAGCTGAACTCATCCTCGTGGTGGGAGGGTGGCGCGCCCCAACTCTATAGAAACAAAAACTCGTGCACTTAGGACACTTCTAGACCTTGCCCTGGGTATCTCTTTATCTGGCTGTTTCTTCGTATCCTTTAAAATATGCTTTGTAGGGCCGGCCGTGCACCGCTTGAGAGCGCGACAGCGCTCCCGCTGAGGGATCGGATCCCACATACAGACCGGTTCCCGCTCACTGGCTGAGCAAGGGGCAGGCGCAGCACC
>NW_007749693.1:10342-10692 GCF_000696425.1 Galeopterus variegatus | reverse complement strand
CGGGCGCAGCACCGAGGGTTGCGATCCCGTTGCCGGACACGAAAAAAGACAAAAAGGGAAAGAAAAAAAAAAACCTCCTTCCAATGGCAATTGGGAGATGGTGATGGCTTGGACACAGGCAGGGGCCAGGAGTGAGAGAAGTGGGCAGACTTGAGAGAGACAGGAAGGACAGACTTGTGTTTAATTGAAAGTGCCTTCCAGATGCACATTTAATGGGAGATAATACTGGCAAGGTTTGCAACCAACAAGGTTTTGAAGAACTTCTGCAAATCAACCAGAAAAGGACAGTCCCCCACCCCCCCGCCCCCCTATAGGAAAAAGGCCAAGAAAAGAAACAGGCAACTCACAAA
>NW_007749693.1:0-8648 GCF_000696425.1 Galeopterus variegatus | reverse complement strand
CTCAGCAGCAAAACTTTTCTTCTTTTTTCTTTTCTTTATTTTTTTTGGGGGGGGGGTGGCTGGCCAGTAAAGGGATCTGAACCCTTGACCTTGGTGTTTGCAGCGCTGAGCTCTAAGCAAGTGAGGTAACCACCCAGCAAACTTTTCTTTTCTTTTTATTTTAAACAGCTTTATTGAGATATAGTTTGCATACCATGCAATTCACCCATTGAGGGCTGGCTGGTTAGCTCAGTAGATTGGAGCAGGGTGTTATAATGCCCGGGTCAAGAGTTCAGATCCCCAGACTGACCAGCAGCCAAAAAAACAAAAAAACAAAAAAACCACAATTCTCCCATTGAAAGTGTATAATTCAATGTTACTTCCCATATGTCTTGATTGTGTGCAACCATCACGACAGTCCTTTTTAGAACATCTTCAGCACCTCAAAAAGAAACCCCATACCCTTTAGCAGTTCACTCCCCTATCCTGACCCCCCAACCCCCATCCCCATCCCAGTCCCCTCAACCCTAAGCAACCACTAATCTGCTCTTCGGGACTTTCATATGAGTGGAATTGCACAATATCTGTCTTTTCGTGACTGGCTTCTTTCACCTAGTGTAAAGTTTGCAAGGTTCACCCAAGTTGTAGCATGTGTCAGTACTTCGTTCCTTTTATAACGGCTGAAGAGTATTCCATTGTGTGGATAGACCACATTTTGTTGATCCGTTCCTCAGTGGGTGGACATTTGGGTTGTTTCCACCTTTTGTCTATTGTGAATAGTGCTCCTAGAAGCGTGCGAGTACATGTATTTGTGTGGATTTATGTTTTCATTTCATTGAGGTGTATACCTAGCAGTGGAATTGCTGGATCATATGGTAATTCTATGTTTAACCTTTTGAGAAATTGCCAGATTATTTTCCAAAGTGGCTGTCCCATTTGACAGTACCGTATGAAGGTTTCAATTCCTCCATGTCCTCGCTGAAAACATTTCTTTTTTTTTTTCCTTTTTGTCTTTTTTCGTGACCGGCAATGGGATCGCAACCCTCGGTGTTGCGCCCGCACCTCACTCAGCCAGTGAGCGGGAACCGGTCTGTATGTGGGATCCGAACCCTCGGCGGGAGCGCCGCCGCACTCCCAAGTGGCGCACTGTAGCAGTGCGCCACCGGGCCGGCCCTGAAAACATTTCTTGAGCCCATTTTACAGATAAGACCAAGGTATACTGAGGCCAGGTGGCAGGATCAAGGTCCCATCGTTAGCGAGAGGCAGAGCTGAGGCTGGCACCCAGGTGTTTAGACCCCACACACCTGGATTCTCTCATTTCTTTGAGGCTTTAATAAAGGGTCTAGGGTCTCTATTGAGCTCCTACTGTGTACCCAAGCACTGAAGATACAAATGAACACAGTAGATACGAAAAAACACCACGGAAAGGACCCAGATTATTTAAGATAATAATAATAAAAAGAAGTAGTTATAAAGGTTAATATAAAATAGAAAAAATCTGGAGAAATGTGGAGGAGTAAAATGGACTCTCTTTTTAAAGGTTGTTATTTTTACAGCATTTGGATATTTTAACACTAAGCACAGGTGACTTTTTAAGAAATGCTCTTTTGAAATCGTGGTAAAATATATACAACACAAATTTTGCCATTTTAGCCATTTTTACATATACAATTTTTTTTGTGTGTGTGTGACCAGCAAGGGGATTGCAACCCTTGGCTTGGTGTCGCCCGCACTGCGCTCAGCCAGTGAGCGCACCGGCCATCCTTATATAGGATCCGAACCCGCGGTGGGAGCGCTGCTGCACTCACAAGTGCCACACTCTCCCGAGTGCGCCACGGGGCCGGCCCCTACATATACAATTTTTAAGTGTACAATTTAGTGGCATTAATTACATTCTCAATGTTATGCAACCATCACCCACTATTTCCAAAATTTTTCATCACTCCAAGCAGAAATTCTGTACCCACTATGCCATAATTTCTCATTCCTTCCTGTGCCCCCACCCCCTGGTAACCACTGTTCTACTGCATTCTGTCTCTATGAACTTGCCTGTTCTAGATCTTTCCCATAAGTGGAATTACAGCACAAGCTGCTTTTGTGATGAAAAATGGCTATGGCTTCATTTTGTTTTTAAGTAAGGGAAGCCAGACATTGGTGCCAGCTGCTCCATCTGCCACAGTAAACACATAAAAGGTGTCAGGTGATGCCTGGAGCCTCTTCAGGCATTACAAGGGCAAGGGGTAAAGTGCCGGAGGCTGCTTCTGGGAGATTCCGGAAGCCAGGCCCAGGTGGAAGAGATGGCCATGCAGACGTCAGGCCCGACATCTGAATGTGGCAGCAGTGTGTTCAGAGTCTCCTTTGCCTGGTGGAGGGCTGAGCTTCCCGGGCCCACTAGTAATGGACCAGGTTGCTTCTGCAGGTAGTGAGATCTCAACATCTGATGCTCTCAGAAAGAAGCCAGGTCCAATGTTGTAATTGTTTACACATGCAGATGCCTAAAAGATCTGAGTTCAGAACAGCAGGGATCACATCTGTCTTGTTTGGCACAGCGGTTGGCATACACTAGGTGCTCAATGGATGCTTGTTGAATGAAAAGTTGAGTGAACTAGTGAATGGGCAGGTGCCACACTTCGGAAAGAAGCCCTGACTTTGGAGCCAGGAGACCGACCTTCGAATCTTGGCTCCTTCACTCCAGGCTGTGTGGCCTGGGGGCACAGGGCATCCCTCTCTGTGCCTCAGGTTTCTCATCCATAAAATGGGTACAACAATAGTGCCTGCCTCCAGGGATGGGACTGAGGATTCCAAACCATTTAAGCACCTCCTATGGAGTTAGGGCTCCAAGAAATTCATACATAGACTCTCCCAGATCTTCTAAAAGAGAAAGACAGAAAACAGTCTGAACACAGCCTGCAAGGAAAATTCCTGTGCTGGGCGAGATTGTTTTTCATGACCCCTGAGGACCTGGCTAAGTTTCAGGTCAGAGCTATTTTTTGTCTCCCCAAATCTTCTGTAACTTGCTGGGTCCAAGATGAGGTCCAGTATCCCCACCAGGCTCAGCAGGGAGTGTCCACTGAGATGGTGAGAAAACCCTTCCAAAACTGCAGAGGCCTCAGCTGCAGACAGCGCCTGTAATTCATCCCAGGCCTCTGCCCTGGGTCACCTTTTAAAAACAACGAGAACATTCCTCCGTTTTCTTAACATTTTTTTTCCTTTTTCTGAGTACCAAAGGAATATGCTCATTATAGGCAATTTGTAAAAATTTTCAGAAAAGCCCAGTTAAGAAAAAAATATCATCCAAAGCCCACCAATACTGGCGTTTTTGTGGATTTCCTTTCAAAATTTTTTTTTTTCTTCTGAACTGATATTTGTGCTAGTTTTTTTAAAAGGTGGATGTGTTCTGAAATCACTTTGAAAACTGTCCTGTCCACTCCGCAACAGATTGGAATTGTTTTCCCACACCATTTGCTGTAGTTTGAAGGTCCCCTCCAAATCTCATGTTGAAATTAGATCCCTAGTATAACAGTGTTATGAGGGCGGGAAATCAAATATGGGATTTGAAAGGGGGGGGCTGTTAAGAGATGATTGGATCACGAGGACTGTGCCCTTGTGAATAGATTCATGCATTCTTGGATTAACGGGTTAATGGATGAATGGGTTATCATGGGGGTGTAGACTAGCTGCTTCATAGGGAGATGAAGCGTGTTAGCACAAGTTCAGCCCTCTTGCCATGTGCCACCTCCGAACACTGCAGAGAGTTCCCACCAGGACAAAGGCCCTCACCAGATGCAGCCACTTGACTTTGGACTTAACCTCCAGAACTATAAGAAACAAATTTTGTTTCTTTATAAATTATCCAGTTTCGTGGATTCTTTTATAACCTACAGAAAACTAAGACACCATTGAATCTCCAAGGCTCTGGCAGATTTTATATTTTAAAATAAGAAAAACTGTATACTTGTGGAAAAAAGACAGACAGGTGTACACCCAAACATCTCTGCAGCAGTTAAGACTGAGGTCCCGGTTTGAACTCTGGCTCCATCCCTCACGGCTTCTGTAACCTTGGGCAGGTGTTTTAACCTTTGTGCCTCAGTTTCTTCATCTGTCAAATGGGGATAATGGGGCTGGCCAGTTAGCTCAGTTGGTTAGAGTGCAATGTTGATAACACCAGGGTCAAGGGTTTGGATCCCCATTATCGGCCAGCCACCCCAAATAAATAACTAAATAATAACATAAAATGAGGATAATGACGACTCCCATTTTATTGGATTATTGTGAGGATGAACGGATTTATACGTGTGAAGTGCTTACGACAGTGCCTGGCGTAAAAAGAGAGCTCGAGAAACGTTGGTTACTGAACTGTTATGACTATTGTCGTTGCTGCTGGTATTGAACCATAAATCTTTGGCATACGCCACCTGGTCTTTTTTCTCTGGGGATATACATGTATTTTTATAAAACAGCATTGTGCGGCACATCTTGTATCGTAACCTGCTTTTTTTGCTAATTATTCTCCTGGTGAATGTGACTCCCTGGGCTGGATAATTAGCCTTCACCCGGGGTCACTACCCAGTGCCAGCCTCTCAGTGACTGGCTTAACCTTGCTCTCTCAGCCTCCAGGGTCCAGTGCCTGGCACCATGTAGTAAGGGGTTAATTTGGCCCAAGGAGAGGTCTGACCTTTGCCCTCAGCTCCTGGGAGGTGACGTCTAGAACCTTGGAGTGTCATGCCTGAGAAGAGCGCGTTTGTTTATCTGGAGGCTTTGTCCACACTGGACAACCTACAATGCTATTTATGATGGGGGCTTTGGACCATGCATCTCCGCTTGACCTCCGGAGTGGTTGGAGGTCAAGGTCAGTGATATAGTTTGGAAATGTTTGTCCCCTCAAAGCTTATGTTGAAATCTGATCTCCAATGTGGCAGTGTTGGGAGGTGTTTGGGTCATGGGGTAGATCCCTCGTGAATACAGTAATACACCCGCTGGGCAGGGGGTGAGTGATTTCTCACTCCATTAATTCCCATGAGAGCTGGTTATTTAAAGGAGCCTGGCACCTCCCTTCCCTCTCTCTTGCTTGCTCTCACCATGTGAACTTGCACACACCTGGCCACTTTCTGCCATGAGCAGAAGCAGCCTGAAGCCCGCATCAGATGCAGCTGTCCTAGAATCATGAGCCAAATAAACCTCTTTAAAAAAAAAAATTAATAGAGTTAATTTTTTTAGAACAGTTTTAGGCTTACTGATAATTGAATAGAAAATACAGATAGTACCCATAAACCTCCTCTCCCAGCTACCAGGTTTCCCCTACTACTAACATCTTGCATTAGCGTGGAACATTTGTTACAACTGATGAGTCAATATTGATACAATATTATTAACTAAAGTCCATAGTTCACAACAGAGCTCACTGTTGGTGTGGTACATTCTACGGGTTTTGACGAATGCATCATGTCCTGTATCCACCATCACCAGCCCTTTGCGACCACTAATCCTACTGTGTATAGTTTTACCTTTTCCAGAATGTCACATACAGTAGGTTGCATCACACAGCACTAGCCTTTTCACATTGGTTTCTTTCGTGTGACAATAGACATTCAAGTTTCCTCTATGTCTTGCCATAAGTTCTGTTCCCCAGAAATAGCTGTTAGCCAATAGACTCTTTATTTTTTTAACCACCAGTCATTAACCAATCAATCCCCTATTGATGGACATTTAGGTTGCCTCCCTGTTTCACATTTATAAACAACGGTGCAATGAACATCTCTGCAGTCAGTGTTGTGTTTCCTTAGGAGATGTGGAAACCAGAAGGGGCGTGGCTGACGTAGTTGCTGATTTCAATACCTAGAGCTTACCTGCCCTCCCTTAGTCGTGCTAATTTCCACCCACTTTGACTTAGATTTTAATTTCTCATTGGTAGGTCTCCTGAGGCTTACCCACGTCTGGAGTGCTTCCCAAACCTGCTGTTAAAGGAGCTAGATGTGTTTTTAACGGGGCAATGCTTTAAGCCTGTAGTTTTCCTTATCAATAAATTGAAGATGATGTTGACCCACCCATCCTTCCTGAGAAGGAAAGTGTTTGGGGGAAGGACTTAAACAGACAGGAGAGTGTATCCCTAAGGCTTGGGACTGCAGGTACGGAAGCACCAGAAGGCTCCGTGTATCTGGTTTTCTATGGGAGTAGCGCCCCCTACCGTCGTGCAAAGGGGCGGCTCCGAAATTTCCACTCCCACCGCTGAATCGCTCTAGTTCAAGTTCAGAAATAATTATCTTCCTCCTTTTTAGACGAAATGCTGTGGACTTAACAGCTATGCTGATTTCAACGGCTCCGCAGTCTTTGCAGAAGGTAAAAACATATCTCTCAGCCTGCTGCAGGTCGGAGATAAGGTACTGAAAGTTGTCAGTCTGATGATAAAAAGAAGGTGGGGTGGGTACACCAGGTTCCTGGCTAGCTAGGAAGGACCCTTACTCTTGAATCTCAGCACGCTGGCCTGGCAGCTGGTTGGCCTGCGGGTGACTGACATGCTAAGAGCCAAGTGCACAGTCCAGGTGGATAAAACCCAGTAAACCATGAAGAAACCCTTGTCGACCACTGAGTGACAGTCCCGATGGCTTGTCAAGGAATCGACTTGGGGACTTCACATTATGACAGGAGTAAAGTAGCGAGGAATAGACGCACTTAGTTCATTTCTAGCTCTGCCACTTGTTCACGCTGTGAGCTTGGGAAGGTGCAGCCCCCTCTCTGGCCTCAATTTTCTCATCAACAAAATGGGCATAAAAATAGTTCCAACCGCACAGTTTAATGATGCCCAGTAGCTTGATTGGGCAATGATTTCTCGTTATGAGGCAGAAGGTCTTTAATTATAATCAGAAGAGGTGGAGGTTTGCTAATTGCATTAATTCGTTCATTCAGTTAGCATTTATTGAGCACCGACTGTGTGTCAGGCACTGTTTTGGGCACCAAAAACATGGCAGAGAGCAAGACAAACTTTCCTGCCCTTGGGAAGCTGATAGTCTATTGGGGAAAATGGATGAGACAACTACTTATGTAAAATGCCAGGTGCTATAAAGAAAAATAGAGCAGGAAAAGAGCAAGAAAAGGAATCTATTTAAATGGTCAGTCAGAGCAGGCTTCCCGGAGGAGGTGGCATTTGAACAGAAACAGGGAGTGCACTGTGCAGAGATCCAGGAAAGAGAGTTCCAGGCTGAGTGAATAGTCAGAGCAAAGGCAGGAACTGGGTGTGTTTGAGGAGCAGGGAGGAGGCCTGTGTGACAGAAACACAGACGTGGAGGGGCAGAGCGGAATGGGGTGAGGGCAGGGAGGTGACAGAGGCAGATCACGCAGGGCCTCGTGGACCGTGGGGAGGGCTTTGGCTTTTGTTCTGAGTACGTGGGAGCCATGGAGGGTTCTGGGCAGAGGATGGATCTAAATGACTGAGGTGTGCACAGGCGCCCTCTGGTGGCTGTTGGAGTAAGGGTGGGAGCGGAGACCAGGGAGGAGGTGTGTGGGTCCAATGAGCGATGGTGGAGGATGGACCCAGAAGGTGCTGGAACGTAGTTTGGTTCTGAATGATGTTAATAGTGGGTGGATCCACCGTTGTCCTGAAGGAGGACAATTTCAGCTGCCTAGATCCTCTAGCTGTGGCTCTTCCTGACCTTCCCTTTCTACCTGCGGCTGCAGCTGGGTCCTCCCCACAGGGACCCACTTTGCATATCCCAGTCAGGCGGCTTCTTGGCTGTGGGGCTACAAGCTCAGATGCCTACAAGGCCAGCAGGTAACTCAAGGGAGAGAGGGCACACTCTGGCCAACAGGAGTGACCCCCACACCTCCTCCAGGAAGGGGACAATATTCACTCAGCTCAGCCACACATGGCCATGTTTGAGGATAGATCCAGCATGACCAGATCTCTGGATTTTTCAAGAGAAGCCCCCAGTTCAGATTAGTAATGGAAAATATTTTGATTTTTTTTTTTTTTTGGTGGCTGCCTGGTATGGGGATCCAAATCCTTGACCTTGGTGGTATCAACACCACACTCTAAACAACTGAGCTAACTGGCCAGCCCTATTTTGATGTTTTTAAAAGCCAAAGCCACCAGTAAGATTTGAACGTCATCGCTATTCTTAAGGAAGAAAAGGTCCCCATCCTGGATGCGGACTCTTTTCCCAAACCCTGTGCTGTGTTTCTCAGCCCCCATACACAGCTGAACTATATGCCAGTTTTCTATCTGTGTTAGTTTCCTGGGGAGCCATAACAAATCGCCACAAGCTTGGTGGCTTCAAACAACAAATATTTCTTCTCTTATTGTTCTGGAGACCGGAAGTCAGATTTCAAGATATCAGCAGGGCCCTGATCTTTCCAAAGTCTCTCAGGGAGAATTCCTCCTTGTTTCTGATGGCTCCTGGCATTCCTTGGCTTGTGGCTACATCGCTCCAGTTGCTGTCTCCTCCATCCTCATATGGCCGTCTCCTCTCTGTGTCCAAATGTCCCTCTCCTTTCTCTTATAAAGACACCAGACAGGTCTGGCTGGTTAGCTCATTTGGTTAGAGTGTGGTGTCGTAACACCAAGGTCAAGGGTTCAGATCCCCTTACCAGCCAGCCTCCAAAAAAAAAAAAAAAAAAAAAAAAAAAAAAAACACAAAAAACTGGCTTTAAGACCCACCCTAAATCCAGGGCCAGCC
>NW_007749692.1:9802-10693 GCF_000696425.1 Galeopterus variegatus | reverse complement strand
CAGTCTCTATTGCAAAAGAACAACTCAAAGCCTTTCTTGTCTTAGTTATGCATGTAGGTGTCTGAGTGCTTTCTGACTCATCTCAAATTGCCTGTACATGAGTGAAACAGCAGGAGTCAGGATTTCCTCTAGACCCCAACCATACCATTGTGTAGAACTTTAAGATTCTAGAAACATCATGGATATTTCTTAGCAATATACTTTAACATTCAGTAACAATATTGCTTTTCACCTCAAAATCTATCTTTTCAGCTATTAGAAACTGCCCCTGATTTTGTATGGTTGTTGATGCTCTCATTAAGATTAACAAACAAGGATAGTTGATTCATTTTGTACTAACTGCTATAGACCAACTTAATGACAGTGATGGCTCAGAGAGCAAACACTTGAAGAAATAGAGTTATTTTGCAAATAGAAACAATATAATTTATTGACAGATGTTTGTGAGAAGTTACAGAATACAGAATAATAAATGACATTTTTCTATTGTTTAATCCACTAAGTAGATGTGGATATCATTTATTGATATGAAGACTGGTAAGAGGGACAAGTTTACTGTGAGAATGGGTGATTGAAAAGTACATTTTGCTATCCTTGGTCTTTGCACCACTCAGTAATGGAAAAATGCAGTTAGAAGTACATTGAACTTTTTCTTGATACTCAGAATTATTTCAACACCTTTCAAATATATTCCATTGATACTCAAAAAATGAGTGGCACATACAGTTTACAGTAATATTTTCAGCATCTTCTTGCTTAACGTCTGATAGTGCGGGGGCACCTCCCACTCATAAGATTAAAGCCTGATGAAGATCTTTTAATAAAACACGATGTTTACAGGGCCTCATCGTGAAGGGATGATGGCAAGGCCTCATCGTGGGAGAAGATGCC
>NW_007749692.1:4315-8589 GCF_000696425.1 Galeopterus variegatus | reverse complement strand
TGAATTAAGTTTTAATAACTAGAAAGTCTATTGTACCATGGATGTAGTTTTGGTAATGATTGCAAGTGATGAAAAGTGATGATTATATGGGACCAGTGGGTTGTAACGTTCTTGCTCAAAGGAAAGGACATTGTAATTGTCTTTTCTGGGAATAAACTGTAATGCTATTTTTCTTAGAACATATGTCACTTACAAAGAGATATTATGATATTGTTCATTGATTATTTTATGATTATGTAGCAAATAAGAAAGAAAAGTATAAAAGTCTGATGCTTGCTTCAATAAATTGTCAGCATTCAGCAGATCCCTTGAGTCTGTGTGTTTGTTGTCCCAGCATTCAACAGATCCTTTGGGTCTGTATGTTTGCTGCCGCTCCATCGCCGACGCTGCCCTTCCTCCCTTTTGGGGGATCCCTTACCAGTGGGGACCTTCACAATCTCTGTGCTGGGGCTGGTCCCCGGCATGATAGTTTTTCAGAATTAAACTCCAAGTCCTCATTTGATTTGAAATAAACTTTTAAGTTGAAAAAAACGTTGTGTTTTAGATAACTTATTGAATGATAAGAGTTGGTTATGAAATGAGTATGGATCAGGTCAACAAAGTCATCAACTGTGTTTAGTTTTTAATCTTTGGTTTGACACTTTTCTATAATAAAATATGACTAAAATTCTCAATCACGTAAGCATTAAAATACATTCTACTTCAATAATCATAAATATTCAAATTAAATCTTCAATAAAATATTTTGTACAGAGCAAATTAGTAAAAATCATAACATCTGATAATAGGAAGCGCTTCTGAGGATGTGGATCATAACTTTAGGACTTGCAAACATTGCTATTAGGAGTATAAATTAATACAACCACTCTTAAAAATTGAGAGATAATAAAAGAAGTAGTGAGCTAAAGGGTACAAAACTATACTATGTACCCCAAATGTATCAGTGTGTAGTATATTGTAACAACACGTTCTACCAAAAAATTGTACAACTAAATTTAAAAATTGAACAAATTTAAAATTAAAAATAAATTAAGGAAAAAAATCCTAAATACAGACAACTTCTTTGTAATACTGAATCCCAAAGTCCAAAGTAGAAATTTTGAAATATTTCCTTATGAAACTTTCTAAGATGAAGTGAATCATAATGCATTGTATCTATATAAAACCAGAGATAATTGTAGGACATTCTGAACATGGCAAATAATGGCAAATGCAACATTTAACTGATTTAAAACATTATAAAGATAGCTAAACTATCACCAACAATATATAGGAAAAACTGAACACAGTTTGAACAGAAATTTATATACACATTTAATCCAATTATATCGAGTAAGAATGCAGGTTGGAGTTGATTAACCTCCTGATCGGCCTTTTTGCATCTTTGTTGCTAAGGATTTAGAGAAGTAAATTGAGAATGGGGATCACAACTCTAAACAGCACGGTGGCCAGTTTGATCTGGAGCCATGAGCTTTTGTAGTTGGGCACACAGTAGAGATGATCCCATGGAAAATGGTGACAACAGTCAGGTGCAGGGCACAGGTAGAGAAGACATTTTGTATAAAACAGAAATAAACCACCAGTTATTTCTCTCTCTCTCTCTCTTTTTTTAAAAAAAAGATGACTGTTAAGGGGATCCAAACCTTGGCTTTGGTGTTATCAGCACCACGCTCTCCCTAGTGAGCCATGGGCTGGCCCTGCACCAGTTATTTCTCAATGAGTAAAACCTATAAAAAGAAAAATGGTAGTATAAAAGTAAGAAAAACAACCAAACACCTCCTTTTATGTGACAACTTTATATTTGGTTGTCTTGGATAAATGAAAGAGCATTTATTTATAGTTAAACATGTTTTGACATTGCCTTAAAATTGCTTGTACAGTCCAGTGTGGGACCAGTCCTTCAACTGGGACAGGATCATTCTGGCACCGAAGGACAACTTCAACCTAATTACAGAACTTTACAGTGATAGTTTTGGAGAAATGTTAATAAAAAGGGGGAAATGTGTAAGCTGCCAGAATCATGATATAGTCACTTGGGTCAAACCATAACAAGAAAATAAAGCCAAGAGATTAAGATGGGAGTGCCCTCACACACATGCCTATGATAAAGGGTTCTCATGCACATATGCCTGTTAGAAAGACCTTTATCAAGGACTTTTAAAACTGGAGCTTGCTGCATGTTCCCTGACACACTGTCTTCACTAATAAACTGGTGTCAACCCCTGTGATAAGCCCCTGTAATCAATGTTCTCTTTGTTGAAAAACAAATGATGTGTACATTTCCCCTTTGCCTTTAAAAGCATTTCTTTGCCTCAACCTCTTTGGATAAGCCTATACTGTCCGTAGCCCACATATCGCAGATTGGCAAATCCTCTGTGCACTCCCTAATAAACCTCTTATCTTTGGACTGTGTCTCTGTTGGTTATTTAGGTTGGAATATTTTTAACCCATTTAACACTCCACAAAATATAACATAATGAAAACTTTCCAGAAGTCTAAGCTAATTATCAGTAACAAAGACTGACTGTTTTCTATAGGTCCAATATAATCTGATTCCTGAAGTAATATACAGGTATTTGTATTAAAATATACTATATGTAGTCTGCAGTATATACACTAAACATTTTAATATCTAATTATGCAAAATGCAAATATATTAACATACACATTTTATCTGCATATTTTCTGTACATAAGAGCATCTATATATGTAAATATGTCTAACTATCAATCTACCTACAATGAAGATGAAGACAGACAATTGGTGATCATAAAATTTCAGATACCATGTTGGTCATAAAGTTATATACCAAGTTTTTTTCATCATCAATTTCTACATTAAAATTGTTTATGATGAATTAAATGTAATGATATTTGATTTGATAATACATTTATATAATGTGTTTTAAAATACAAGTTTTTAAAAAAAGTTTAGTTTTTAAAAAATTTTTTCCCACATTCTACTCTCCCTCAATCTATCAGTTTTTCCACTTAAGGTAACCACTGCCACCTCAATCTATCAGTTTTTCCACCTAAGGTAACCACTGCCACCTTTTTCTTTCTTTGTTTATTTGAATCCTCAAGAAATAGAAATGCATTTACATGCTCATCCAAAACAGGAACATATATACTTACTTCTTCTATAAATGGTATCCAAATTACTACCATCTGGTTCTTGCTCATTTTTTCTGCAACATTCTATTTTTGAGATATTAAATATAAAAAATAAATAAGTATATATAAATAATGCCCTAAAATTTTAATGGATATATGTTACAATTTTTTTTCAAACTACCATGGTTTATTACCAAACGCATATCAAGTGCCATTTTAGTGGCTCCAGTCTTTTGTTATTAAGAATAATACTTCAAGGATATCCACATATATATATTCACAATTGCTTTTCAAAATATCAGTATAAATTCTCAGAAGTAGTATTGCTAAGTCATAAACTACATTTTCTTAGGATGGTGGTTACTAAATTACTCTCTAAAGTGATTCTAACAATTGGACTTCTCACCAGCAAGTATGAGAGTCCTTGAAGATTCACATCACAGAACCCCTTTAAAGAAAAACTTGTCATGCCGGCCATCAACTTCTTCAAAATTGGCCTCCTCAACACGGAGCCGCCATGTCCACTTAACTGATTCGACATGAGTATAAATGCCTGATCCAAGGTGGTCATTTAAGACATGCCTTAGGTGTGACAAATCTCCCCACAGTACAGGGGAGGCCTTGATTGGTTTATCACAGCATGAATCAGCCCTGTTTTCCACTCTGTATCCACTCACCATGAAACAAATATAGTGACACAGCGAAAAGAAGTCAAAAGAAAACAATGTAGATGATTTTACCAATGTAAAAAAAAAAAAAATCTATCTCCAAAAAACCTACAGCAAACATTTTCAATATGAAATGTAAATGATTTCCCCTGTAAAATCAGAAAGTCAAGGATGCCCACATTTACTAGGTTAATTTACCATTATATTGAAGTTTCTATCTATTTAAACAAAGCAAGAAAATAATAAGAAGGAATAACATTGGAAAGAAAAAATTAACCATATTTAATCAGACAGTATGTGATATACATGTTGAAAATACAAGAAAAGTATAAATAAATTATAAAATTAGTAGGAGATTTTGTTAGAGTTTACAGAAGAAAAATAAATATAAAAATGTACTGTATTGAAATCTAACACCATATGTTTCCCAATGGATGTGAGGAATAGCACTGAAAATGTCATGCATTCAATCATTTATTTAATAAAATATATG
>NW_007749692.1:0-1014 GCF_000696425.1 Galeopterus variegatus | reverse complement strand
GTTGATTATTTGGTCTTTGAAAAATAATAATACCAATCAACCTACAATTTGATTCATTATGCATTTATTAAAAACATAAAACTTCCAAATTTCATAATCCTATTTCCAATGCACCAACATATTATGATTAGTAAGTAGAGCTTCTTCAGTTTCTCTTAGAATTCTTATTTTTGGATGTCTGATTGTTTTTGTAAATAACATACTCTGCATATGCATCATTTTGCATGTAGACCTGATACTGTGCCCTTGTTGCTACTATTTTATCTTTTTTTAAAAAAATTTAAACTCATGTTGAATAGAAATTTTTCAGTGAAGCAATTGATAGATAAAATGAATAATATGGTGTATTGGTTTCCTGTTGCCTAAATTCCATAAGAAACTATGTCAGAAACTCTAGAGGTATGTATCCTTACAAATCTATGTCCATGTGCATATTTTTTAGACATATTCTCCCAAGCTATATTCTAAGAAAAATAGCATAACTTTATTTTAGTCCTTGAATGATACTTTTACTCAGTGTAGACATCAAGACATGATGATAACATTTTTCAACCCCCTGAAAACATTGTTTCATTATCTCATGTTCCATTTTTATTGGTAGGAAATTACCTGTCAGTCAAATCGCCACTTTGAGGGTCAACTCGCATTTATATTTTTTACTCCTTTTGATTTATTTTTCTTATTTTTTGTGTGTTTTCTACAGTTTTCTACTATCATGCATGCATATAATTGTATGTGTAATGATGTTTTCCTTTATTTCAGAAAAATTTTCAACAATTATACCTTCATATATCGCTGTTTCTTTATCTTTTTTTCCTATCAACATCTGAGTCTCCAATTAAATGCATGTTAGTCCAAGCATTGTATCATTTATGTCTCTTACTTTATATGGTTTTCCATTTTTTTTTGTATTACTCCATTTTATTCTATTTTTCTCCTGTGATAAATCTTTAAATATATTATTTCTGTCTTCAACTCTGTTTACTGTACTATTGAGACTTTCATTTAAGTTCT
>NW_007749691.1:6046-10694 GCF_000696425.1 Galeopterus variegatus | reverse complement strand
CGCCTTTTGTTGCTCTTGGAAATGCAATCAATACTCTGGTATCACAGCACACAGCTCACAGCATCGTGCTGTCTCCTGTCACGGCCGCTCCAGACCCATCGCCATCTTGGAACTCCCAATACCATTTTAAATAGGAGTGGTAAGAGTGGGCATCCTTGTCTTGTTCCTGTTCTGTAAAAACAGCTGTAAGCTTTTTCCCAGTCAGGATGATATTGGCAGTGGGTTTGTTATTTATGGCTTTTATTGTGTTGAGATACCTTCTTTCTATACCTAATTTGCTGTTGACCTAATTTCGTGGTTTATCATGAAGGGATGTTGAATTTTGTCAAATGCTTTTTCTGTATCTGTTGAAATAATCATATGGTTTTTGTCCTTGATTTTGTTGATGTGGTGTATCACATTTATTGATTTGTATATGTTGAACCATCCCTGCATCACTGGGATGAATCCCCCTTGATCATGGTGTATAATTTTTTTGATGTGTTGCTGTATTCTGATTGCTAATATTTTGTTGAGGATTTTTGCATGCATGTTCATCAGACATATTGTCATGTAGTTTTCTTCTTTTGTTTTGTCATTGTGTGGTTTTGTATCATCGTGATGCTGGTCTCATAGGATGAGTTTGGGGGAATGGCCTCTGTTTCAATTTTTTGGAATAGTTTGAAGAGAATTGGTATTAATTCTTCTTTAAAGGTTTGGTAGAATTCAGCAATAAAGCCATCCAGTCCTGGGCTTTTTTTTGTTGGGAGACTGCTGATTACTGCTTCAATCTTGTTGCTTATTATCAGTCTGTTCAGTTTTCCTATTTCTTCTTGTTTCAGTCTTGGTAGTTTGTAAGTGTCAAGAAATTTATCCATTTCCTACAGGTTTTCAAATTTGTTGGTGTGTAGTTGTTTATAATAGTCTCTAATGATTCTTTGAATTTCTATGGAATCAGTTGTAATGTTTCCTTTTTTCCTTTCTGATTTTTGTTATTTGGGTCTTGTCTCTTCTTTTTTTTGTTGTTAACCTAGCTAATGGTTTGTCAATTTTGTTTATCTTCTCAATAAACCAACTTTTTGTTTCATTGATCTTTTGTATCATTTTATGGGTCTCTATTTCTTTCAGTTCTGCTCTGATTTTAATTATTTCTTTCTTTCTACTACTTTTAGGATTGGATTGTTCTTGTTTTTCTAGTTCTTTGAGGTGTTGTGTTAGGTTGTTTATTTGAGATCTTTCTATTCTTTTGATGTAAGCATTTACTGCAATAAACTTCCCTCTTAGTACTGCTTTTGTAATATCCCACAAAATTTAGATATGATGTGTCTTTATTTTCATTAGTTTCAAGGACTTTTTTGATTTCCTCTTTAATTTCTTCTTGGACTCACAGGTTGTTCAGGAGCAAATTGTTTAATTTCCATGTGTTTGTATAGTTTCCAGAGTTTCACTTGTTATTGATTTCTAGTTTTAATACATTGTGGTCTGAAAAAATACTTGAAATTATTTCAATTTCTTAAGATTTGTTGAGAATTGATTTGTGACTTAACATGTGGTCTTTGTGCTTATGAGAAGAATGTATATTCTGTAGTTGTTAGATGAAATGTTTTGTAGATATCTGCTAGGTCCAATTGGTCTAAAGTGAAGTTTAAATGCCATATTTCTCTGTTGATATTTTGCCTGGATGATCTGTCCAATGCTGAGAGAGAAGTGTTTGGGTCCCCATCTATTATTAGTTCTGTGTCTTTCTTTAGGTCTAACAGTGTTTGCATTATACATCTGAGTGCTTTGGTGTTGGATGCATATATATTTATGATTCTTATGTCTTCTTACTGGTTAGATCCCTTTATCATTATATAGTGGCCTTCTGTGCCTTTTTTGTGGTTTTTGGTTTAAAGTATACTTTACCAAATATAAGAATAGCTACACCTGGTCATTTTTGGTTTCCATTTGCATGGTATAACTTTTTCCATCCCCTCACTATTAGTTTGTGTGTATCTTTACAGGTGAAGTGAGTCTCTTGAAGACAGCATATGGTTGGGGGTAGCTTTTAATACAATCAGTCAGTCTGTGTCTTTTGAGTGGGGAGTTTAATCCATTTATATTTAGGGTTGTTGTTGAAGGGTATTTTCTTACTCCAGGCTTTTTATCAATTTTTGTTCAGATGCCATCAATATCTTTTGTCTTTTTCTTCCCCTTTTATTGATCGTCTTTGATGTTTGCTGGTTTTTTGAGGTGATAAAGTTTAGTTTCCTTATCTTTCTCACTTGCATTTTTGTTCTGCCAGTGGGTTTTGTTCTTCCTTGTACATTTGTGGTTAGTGATTATCATTTTTTGGATTCCAGATGAAGGACTCCCTTGAGGATTTCTTGCAGGGCTGATTATGTGGTGGTGAACTCCTGAAGTTTTTCTTTGTCTGGAAAATACACTATTTATCCCACATTTCTGAAGGATAGCCTTGCTATGAATAGTATTCTTGGCTGGTAGTATTTTTCTTTTAGTATTTTGAATATATCATCCCATTTTAGTTTTTCTTTGTCTGGAAAATACACTATTTATCCCACATTTCTGAAGGATAGCCTTGCTATCAATAGTATTCTTGGCTGGTAGTATTTTTCTTTTAGTATTTTGAATATATCATCCCATTTTCTTCTGACCTGTAGAGTTTCAGTTGAGAAGTCTGCTGTTAGTCTGTTGGGGGCTCCCTTATAGGTGACTTGATGCTTTTCTCTTGCTGTTCTCAGGATTATTCTTTGTCTTTGAGCTTTGCCAGTTTGGTTATCGTGTATGTGTCTTGGAGAGGATCCTTTTGGATTGAATCTATTTGGGAATCTTTGGGCCTCCTGGATCTGAAGGTATATGTCTCTCTCTATACTGGGAAGTTTTCTGTTATTTTGTTAAATAGGTTTTTGATGCCTTTTCCTTTCTCCTCCCCTTCTAGAACATCCCTGATTTGTCAGCACCACGCTCAGCCAGTGAGCAAACCGGCCATCCCTATATGGGATCCGAACCCGGGGCCTTGGTGTTATCAGCACCGCACTCTACCGAGTGAGCCACGGGCCGGCCCGGACATCCCTGATTTGGATGTTTGTGCACTTGTCTGCTAGCTTTCTTAAATTTTCTTCATTTTTTTAAAATTCTTTTTTCTTTCTTCATCTGCCTGAGTTATTTTGAAAAGACTATCTTCCAGACCAGAAATTCTTTCTTCTGCTTGCTCTAATCTGCTGCTTAAGCTCTCTGTTGTGTTTTTTATTTGGTTGAACAAGTCTTTCAGTTCCATGAGTTCTACTACATTCTTTTTAAAGGTATTAATCTCTTTGTAAACTTCCTCCTTCATATCCTGGATATATTTTCTCATTTCATTGTGTTGTCTAACTGAGTCTTCTCCTATCTCATTGACTTTCCTTAAGATTCTTGCTCAGAATTCCTTTTCAGTCATTTGAAGGGTTTCCTCCTCTGTGGGATCTGGTACTTGAGAATTACTCTATTCCTTTGGTGGTGTCATATTTTCTTACTTTTTCGTATTTCTAGTATCTCTACATTGATGTCTGGTTGTCTGGTAGAACAGTTGCTTCTTCTATTACTCTTGAGTGGGCTTTGAGCAGAGAGACTTCCTCCTCTTTTTATGGACTCCACTAGTGACTCTCCTTGTGTCAATGCAGTTGAGTGGGAGGCAGTGGCTGTTGTGGATCCCCCACATGGGAGTGGTGTTTGTGGCATGCTCTGAGTTGCTGGGCATGTTCCTGCCTTCAGGTGCACAGGAGAGGGTGCCCATGTTTCCTGCCTGGGTCCCTGGGCATGCTCATCTAGTCCAGTGTTCATTAACAGTGTATTTTCTCATACCTGAGGGTAATCCAATAGATGTCTCCTCCTGTCCAACAGTAATAGGAATTAAAAAACAACAAACAAAAAAATCATTTTTGTTTAGATAATCCTCCTTGGAGGAAGAGAAAATCCATACAAAGTTGTATGTCAAATAAATTTTTCTCAATAAATTCTTCATAGTGATGAACTAGAGATTCTTGATTTCAAAGTACTAGGATCTCTATAAAGTTCTTTCCATCAAGCCATAGAATTTCCACAGATTTTTTTTAAAAAAAAACAGTTCTTGATAATATTAATATTTTAGTATGAACAAGCACTTTATTTTCCCTTTAAAATATNCAGTTCTTGATAATATTAATATTTTAGTATGAACAAGCACTTTATTTTCCCTTTAAAATATATTCCATGAGCCAAAAATTATATTTTTAAAATTTGGTTTCCATTTAGGTCAAAGTAAGGAAATATTTTCTACTTTTAAACTTCAAGGTAACTGTGAAATATAATAAATGTACAGAAAAATGCATAAAACGTATACATATAGCTTAACAAATAATTAAAAATTAAACCTATTTAACTACCACTCAGGTCATGTTAAGGTGTTTTCTAAGGTAGTTGTACTGATTTACATTCCATTCACCAATGTAAGAGTATTTCATTGCTGTATAGTTTCAACAAAATTTGGTATTTTTGAACTTTTTTTTGGATCACCAGTGACCAATGATGTCAAACACCTTAATTTGGTGGTTGTGTAATAGTTATTCATGATGGCTTTAATTTGCATCTCCTTGATTACTGAGTTTAGCCAACTTTTTTATTTTTTATTTCTTATTTATTTATTTATTTATTT
>NW_007749691.1:2203-4709 GCF_000696425.1 Galeopterus variegatus | reverse complement strand
TTCTTGCCTTTCACACTTATTTCTTTAATTTATCTGGAACTGATCCAGAAAGAGGAATTTATCATGGCATTTCAGTTAATTATCCATGGATTCTGTGATTATGGATGTTTTTGAGTCCTTTCTGCATGTTTATTCTTTCTGAGCCCTTTTTAACCTTTCCAGTAAGAAAAGTATAGACAATTTATATTTTAAAAAATAGGGATAGCATCATGGAAGAAGCATTGTACAAATAGGGAGGTAATCTAAGTCCTAACTTGTCTGGGTCCTAATTATTTCTTTTACAAGGTGGAGATAATAACTTTCTTGTAAGTTTTTTGTTTGTTTTTTGTTTGTTTGTTTGGTGTTTTTCTGTTTGTTTCTTTGGTTGGTTTTGGTTTTGGCAGCTGGCTGATAAGGGGGATCTTGAAGCCTTGACCTTGGTGTTATCAGCACCATGCTCTAACCAAGTGAGCTAACTGGCCAGCCCAGTAACTTTCTTTTGGACTAAGGACCAATGGCTCAAAGATTCTCTGGCTCTCTCAGCTGAGGTCTTATTGCTCTCTGAGAAGTAAGAATGGATTAAATAAGAAAATTAGAAACTAATCAGAAGCAAGCATGACCAGAAAGTAAGGAAATAACAGCAAATAATCATGTCATACAAGGTGTGCAAAAGTTGGGGTCATTGATGCGTTGCAAGTAAAAAGAAAGATAAGTATTACATAAAGGAGACCAATATCCTGGATCAAAGTGAAGTAGAGGAGTAGATTTATCATCATCATCATTACATGATTATACTATTATTATTATAACTTCTACAAACCTGATCAATGTAGAAAGTAATTTTTAAAATATTTCTTATCATAAGTAAAGGCCTCAGGCAAAGATTCATCTTTGGAGTGTCACAGTCAGTTGAGTGTTTTTCTTTTCTAACAACTACACACTCTTTCAGAAGAAACCACTAGCTGCTAATCCATATTTAATTAAATCTTTCACAGGGAAGCATACATCATTTTGGTTGGCACTTGTCTGTTATAAAGCTTTAGTGTATGAGGAACTAGATGCTGATATGTGCATTCAGTTTGATTTTAAGGATTAAATTTTAATTTAAGAGAAAAATACTGTTCAGTGGTCTTCATACTTTTCCAGAAAAAATACCCCATTTTGTTTATTTGTGTGTTTCCTCTTTGTCTTGGTCTATCTTATCAATCTTTTCCAAAACCGAGATTTCGGTTTTGTTAATCTTTATTATTTTCAGTATTCAATTTCAATGATTTCTGTCCTTATCTTGATTTCCTTTTACTTTTTGTTTAGTTGGTTTGTTGTACTTTTTCAATTTTTTCTTGNTCGGTTTTGTTAATCTTTATTATTTTCAGTATTCAATTTCAATGATTTCTGTCCTTATCTTGATTTCCTTTTACTTTTTGTTTAGTTGGTTTGTTGTACTTTTTCAATTTTTTCTTGGAAAAAATGCATAACATTAAATTTACCATCTTAACCATCTTTACGTGTACAGTTTAGTAGTGTTAAGTATATTCATATTGTTGTGCAGCAGACCTCAACAACTGTTTCATCTTGCAAAACTCACACTCTCTACCAATTAAATATTAATTCCCCTTCTTTTCTCTCCCTGGCTCTTGGTAACCACCTTTCTACTTTCTGTCTCTATGATTTTGACTACTTTAGATACTTCATGTGAGTGGAATTACACATTATTTGTCCTTTTGTGACTGGCTTACTTCATTTAGTATAATGTCCTTCGGGTTCATCCATGTTCTTACATATTGCAAGATTTTCTTCTCTTTTTAAGGCTGCATAATACTCGATTGCATTTGTCTACCACATATTCTTAATCTATTCATCAATCAATGGACATTTGGGTTGCTTCTACCTCTTGGCTATGGGGTATAATGCTGCAATGAACATGGATATGCAAATATCTCCTCAAGATCCAGCTTTGAATTATTTTGGAGATATGCCTAGAAGTGAAATTGCTGGATCATATGGTAATTCTATTTTTAATTTTTTGAGGACCCTCCATACTTTTTTCCATCATGGCTGCACCATTTTACATTTCCATCTACAGTGCAATTTATCTGCATTCTTGTCAACACATTATTTTCTGTTCTTTTGATAGTGGCCATCATAATCGGTATGAAGTGGTATGTCACAGTGGTTTTGACTTGAATTTCTCCTATGATTGGTGATGTTGAACACCTTTTCTTGTGCTAGTTGGCCATTTTTATATCATCTTTGGAGAATTGTGTATTCAGTTCCTTTGCCCAATTTTTGACCAGGTTACTTTCTGTTGGTGGTGTTGAGTTATAGGAGTTCCTTATATATTCTGGGTATTAACCCCTTATCAGATATATGAATTGCAAGTATTTTCTCCCATTCCATAGGTTGACTTTTCACTCTGTTAACTGTTTTCTGTGATGTACAGAAGTTTTTAAGTTTTTTTTTTTTTCCTTTTTCATGACCGGTAACGGGATCGCAACCCTCGGTGTCACGCCCGCACCGCGCTCAACCA
>NW_007749691.1:0-1757 GCF_000696425.1 Galeopterus variegatus | reverse complement strand
CCGCTGCGTTCCCAAGTGCCGCACTCTACCGAGTGCGCCACCGGGCCGGCCCAGAAGTTTTTAAGTTTGACGTAGTCCAATTTATCTGTGTTTGCTTTTGTTGCCTGTGCTTTCGGTGTCATATCCATGAAATCATTGCCAAATCCAATATTCTGAAGTTTTCTCTTTATATTTTCTTCTAGGAGTTTTACAGTTTTAGGTCTTACATTTAAATTTTTAATACATTTTGACTTAATTTTTGTATATGGTGTAAGGTAAGGCTCCAACTTTATTCCTTTGCATATAGACATCAGTTTTCCCAACACCATTTATTGAAGAGATTGTTCTTTCCTCATTGTGTCATCTTAGCTCCCTTGTCAAAGACCATATACCATATGTGCAAGGATATATTTCTGAGCTCTCTGTTCTGTTCCATTGGCCTATATGTCTGTCTTTCTACCAGTGCCACACTGTCTTGATTACTGTTACTTTGAAGTATGTTTTGAAATCAGGTAGTGTTAGTCCTCCAACCTTTTTTTTTCTTATCAGCACTGCACTCTACCGAGTGAGCCACGGGCCGGCCCTGCCAACTTTTTTTTTTTTTTTCTTTTTAAAGATTGTTTTGGCTATTTGAGGTTCCTTGAGATTCCGTATGAATTTTAGTACTTTTTCAATTTCTAGAGTTGAGTGCTTAGCGTTTTTACTTTTAAATTGGTTTCCTCAAGAACATATTAAAAGTTACTCCAAGGTCAAGGGTTTGGATCCCCACATCAGCCAGCTGCAAATAAATAAATAAATAAACAAATTCTACAAATTTCCTTGTATATACCACAGTGGATACTGCTTGTGACTTGTGGATCACAAATGTTGATAGGAAGTGATTTCATTATCATTAATTTTAATTTTAAAAAAATTTTTAAGATTTCCTTTATAACCCAAGTATTATTAAGCAGGGTAGTAGATACACTGATAAGACTTGAAGAAATACTTTTAAAATGATGCATAGGCATCATATAGTATCCTTTGTGTGTCTGATTTATTTCACAGTAAAAAATTAAAGGAAAAAAAGAGAAAATACATTAATCTTACAGCCCAGAAATTCTACTTCTACTTACAAACCCCAGAGAGATTCTTGCACATGAGCAAAAGTAGACATACATAAGAATATTCTTTGCACCATTGTAGTAGTGTGGGGGAGAAATCTAAATTACGTCAGTAAGGAATGGCTAAATTGGGATATAATTATGAAAAGTAATAATATAGAAATTAAAATAAATTAAATTTACATGTGTATTCAGCATGGAGAGATGTTTTTGACATCTTTTGTCAGAACTTTGGGCTGATATCAATTATAATATCTAACTAATCAAAAGAAAATTCTTAGAAATCTAAGAACTTTAAAAACTTTAATAAGACTAACTACCTAAAGTTTTACATATCTTAAATGAATATAACATTTGTGAAATCATTTTTACATTACTATTTAGCATTTTTAGTTGTTTTTTTATATATTTCCATCAACAGTACAATACTATCCAATACTTTAACATATCTTTAAAGTCAATTTTTTTAAGGGAGAATCCTTGGAGGAAAGAAAAAAGAGAATGGTAATTTTTACCAGTCACAATATTTCAAATATATCAATATCACTTACAGTCACATTTAGATTTTCCAATAGTGCTTTCTGAACATTAGTTTATTGGCAAAAATTGTTTTTAAAAGGGTACATTAAAACCTCTAACATAGGCTTTTAAGATGGCGACGGGTCTGGAGCGGCC
>NW_007749690.1:4390-10694 GCF_000696425.1 Galeopterus variegatus | reverse complement strand
ATAATCAGATCATTAATCCAACTTTATTTCTTTTAATTTATTTACCACTATATTTAGGTTTTAAAATTTTTTTTTAAATCAGTATTTTTCTCTTCAATAATCAGATCATTAATCCAACTTTATTTCTTTTAATTTATTTACCACTATATTTAGGTTTAATTTTTTTTTTTTAAATCAGTATTTTTCTCTTAGTCTACTGCGTGTATTGTAAAATCTAAGTCTACTAACTCATACTAGGATTTAACATCAACCTTAGTCAAAAATACCATTTCTAGGAGAGCAGACAAACATTTTCTACATGCGCCACTTCTGAGAATAAATAATATATGAAAACACAATTCTTAAAATTTTAGATGTTGAAGTCTATAAAATATATTGGTAAAAAACAACCACAATAACATGTTATTATTTTAATACTATTGAAAGGAATTAAAATGTTCCCAAATCATCTCATTATTACTTTCTCTATTCTTGGCAGGAGGTAATAAAAAGAGTTGTTTAGATGGTATACTTTTTCCTAAGTCTTTAATTATGATTGAATCAAGGAAATTGTACAATAATGTATTACAAAATAAGTTGACATACTTAAAATAGTGCAAGATTATGCAGAGGATTCTTTCCTAACTCTGCACACCATGTCCTCAATTAAATGAATAACCAATTTCGTGGAATTCATAGTTTATTGTTTTAATTTTAGTTTGAGACACTTAATGTTCAAAGATCAGGGGAAAAGTCATTTTCTTTATGAACCATTTCAACTCAAAATGATCAGATCAATTTCATAACCCCAAAGAAGAAAATTTTACAAACTGTCATATATGAAAGTATCCAACATTTGATTGAATACTTGCTTTAGCTACATGCTTCATAACATTTAATACTTTATCCAAGAGTATGGTGGGGTATTAAATTCTATGTGAGTGTAGGAGTTCATGTAAGGAGTACTGGCTTTATTTAATATGCACAAAGAATTTCTGTCAAAACCCCACTTTCAAAATTTCCCCATTTACTACCATACCTAGAAGTTTTTGAGTCTAGGTGATTTATCTTTACACATATTTGAGTAACCTCCTCTTTAAATAATATGTATACAGGGATAGGATTCACAGATCCAGCATATGACTAAGTCAGTACAGACACAGCTGTCATTGAAATCCAGGACACCAAGTTCTGGATGATGTTTTATACTGACGTGCATTGAAAGAGTTACTCATTGTGTGTTTGGGGAAACACAGTTGCTTTAAATATTATTGACCTTGGGGAAAAAAAAGGAAATGTGAAGATTTCTTTAATTTCTACCTGATTTCCAAAGGTGAAATAGGCAACTTCTCAGCAAAACAGGACTTGAGGTCATTGGCAGAAGAGGGACAAGTGAGCGGTGGGAAGGGGACCTAAAGGGAGTGGTCCCATTTAGGAAGATGAGAGAAGGATTACATGGGCCATGCTGAGGACCCAGCTGGGGCTGGGGACTGCAGCTGCATATTGGCCCTGGCCTGAACAGTTGTTGCACTTTATCCAGAGGTCCTATATGAGCATAGGGGTAATGAGCACAGATGGTTGGATTACTTCAGGATTAGTGCTTTCCAGGGTCAGTGCAGCTAAAGAACTAGAGAGTAAAAGGGTTGGTTACATGGCAACATACCAGAGGGCATATGTTGGATAATGAAGAGAGCAAAACAAGGGCATCTGAAGCTTGGAAGAAAATGTTGAGATCACATTTTCTTTTCCTAGTCCCCAATTTCTTTGTATGTGTCTGTAGGGAAAGCACATAGTGTCTGTGACCCTCAGTTTCTTCATAAAATGAAGAAGTGACTAACGGTACTCAGCATACATGGTTACATATTATGCTGAGGATTTTCAATTATTGATGTAATGATTACTCCTGAGATATACGCATGTTTTAGATGGGTTCCTATGAGACCATGTCTTAACCCAAAGGAATGCCCCCAGGGGAGGCAATTTCAGATCATCTCACAGGCTGAGAAGAACCTCTATCTGCCTGTACTCAGTGCAATTTCTGATGGCAAGGACCAAGAGTGTGTCCTGTGGCAAGAATTAAAAATACAGCATTAACGAGTGGTTATTGAGCATTATTATCAATGGACCCTACATGTTACAAAGACATCATAATAAAAATAATTTTTACTTTATTACATCTTCAGTTAAATAAATGTGCCAGTTCCTAAGTGTCCTGTGGCAAGAATTAAAAATACAGCATTAACGAGTGGTTATTGAGCATTATTATCAATGAACCCTACATGTTACAAAGACATCATAATAAAAATAATTTTTACTTTATTACATCTTCAGTTAAATAAATGTGCCAGTTCCTAAGTTATACCATATGATGAGCAATACTGAACGTCCTCTTTGGGAGATTGAAAAATCTCCAACATCAAAGTGTTTTCTCATACTGAAGAAAACAATACTGCATTCATGATGTTAGAGAAACATGAATATTATTCAAGTCTGAGCCCTAATTTTGGTAAAACAGAAAGGAGCAAATACACCTGGCTTCTTTGTGTACCCAATCCTTTGGTCACGTCAATCAGAAGTTGATGTGTCAATGGTTATGTGCTAGAGCCCATAAATACAAAGGAAGGGATAATATCATGTCCTTCACATCGAGCAGCTCGTATTCAAGTTAAGCTACTCTTTGGGTCCAGCAAAGTGTTATGTTCACTTTCATGTATTTGTTATTCATGTAGTCCTTGGATTGAGAGAAGAGAGACTGCCCTAGTTTAAACTGGTTCTGGCTGAGATGAAAGCTGGAGAGTGGAGTGAAAGTAAACAAGAGACCGTTTGCTGAGTCAACAAGTATCATTAAATACAACTATGGGATTGTGTCAGTAAAACTTTGAAACAGATTTAAATGATGTTGGAACATGGGCAAAGTGAACTTAACCAACTACATTCTGCCTTTAGAAAATGAGGTTGATGTAAATCTTTCTTTTTTTCCTGTCTGTGTATAACCAGTAATATCCTAAAGACACAGCATATCTTCGAGTTGAGACAGGAACGCTACACCAAGCTTAACCTTGAAGTTCACCCCTAGCATTCCTACTTTTGCGATGTTTAGACAAGTTATTTCATCATTCTTAGCCTCCAGTCCTCATCTACAAATGGGAATATTAATAGTATCTACTTTTATGTTTGCTGTGATCAATAAATAATATAATGAATGAAAAGTATAATACATGGCACATAGCAGGTTCTAAATCAATTTTAGATGCTAATATTATTAAAAACAGAGTCAAACCTCATGTAAGATTGTCATGTCACTGAGCATCATGGGAAGGTGTTAATAAGGTTCTTAGTAACATCTCACGTACTTCTCCATGTCTAAGTTTTTCAAGACATTCTGAGACTTCTTTGATCTCAACTGATCTCAACAGTTTTTGTCACCTCGTTGGAAAGATAATATTAATAATAAACCTGTTAATTAATAATAAATCTGCTACTTCTGCATCTGTGTATTGACTAAAAAGGAACTAATGAATAAAGTTTTTTTTTTTTTTAAATAACACATGATGTTTAAGATTGATTTTGAAAATACAAAATATACAAAGTTTAAAACAGGAAAAGGTCACCCAGACTTCCAGGACTGTTAACATATTGGTATATTTTCTTCCATTTTTTTTTTCTATGTATCCTTTAAAAAAGTGTGGTAATAATATTCTTTATACAATTCCACTACCTGCCATTTTTACTCAGCACGAAAGCATAAGCATATTTTACATATTCACTTTAACACATCATTTGCAATGACTGTATAAATAATGTCCTGTTTAGGTAACAGTGTGCTGGTATATGTTTAATATCCATCTCTCTGAGGAAAAAAAAGGGCCCTGATCTGTTGCACTTATTGATTTCTGTAGTGCAAATACTCCAAACTACTGCCAATTTTAAGCTACCAACAAACACTGAACACTGAGTTGGGAAGTACTTTGCGTAGTACTTCATCATTTATATACTGTTTACTATCATCAGATGTAAATAAACTCAAGAACATATTTAATAGTGAAATGTAGTTAAATAATTAGGAAGGGATGAATTTTTAGTATTATTTACTTTGTTTTAATATAATTTATTTAATTATAAACTTATACAATTCAGTTTTTAATATTGGCTGTATTTAACAATCATCTCAAAAAGTTCCTGAAAAATTAACAGTTTGCTCTTGCAAGCCAATACAAACCAGTTTCAGCAGACCAGTCAGAAGATAAAACTATATGTGTGCCTAACTCTTCTCCCACTTTATTGCAATTAGTATAATTTAGTACAATTAATCTGTTTTGTGAAGTGAAAGACGCCTATATGCCTTTCTTTATGTGAGATTATTTTCTTGGGATAGATTCACAAGAGATAAATATTAATGGTAAATTTGAATGTACTCCAGAGACCAGAAGAACAACTGAACAGTGTGGGTTTCTGCTTCTAAATCATGGAATTAAAAAGTACTTACACAGTGTCTCATGTAGACCAAGGGCAATTTTAAATGCTTTCCATATATTCACTGATTTAACCCTCATGACAAGCCTTTGTGGAGGCTTTTTTATTATCTCCATTTACAGCTGAAGACACCGAGGTTAAGATGGGTAAGAGACTTGGTCAAGCTGGAAAGTGACAGAGCTGGGATTGGAAGTCAAGCCCTGTGGGAACTGCCACCCAGCGTCCAGTTGTTTAATTTCTTTTTAAGCAGTGAAAGCGTTCAACATCATCAGCTCACCTTTAGGCCCATCATTACCCGCACTCCACAAGTTGAATATAATTTTATTTTTTGTTTCTTGTCTCTCAATATCTATATAATTATTGATTGCTTCTTTTACTTATTAGTTGTTTAGAAAAGTATATTTTTCTTCTTAAGAGGCTCTCTTTTTCAAACTTTATCAACTGCATGTTTGCTTCCACTGCATTTAGAAAATTAACATTTCTGTGGCATTCTGATTTATTTGCTGTAACTATTTTTTTATTACAAAAGTCATATGTACTCATTCTTTAAAATTCCTGTAAGATACAGCAAAACAAAAAATAAAATTACACATAATGCTCATACCTCCCTAGGTATAGGTAAATGGTATTCATTCATTCTTCCACTCTTTCTCTTTCTCACATATATATAATTTTCTGTACAAATTTAGGGGCCTATTACTTTATTGAGAAAAGAGAAGCATTTATACCAGAACCTCTCTCTTCAGCTTCCTACCAGCAAATGGAAGAAGCTGCCTCTCCGTGTCCATCCTTCCCTCTTTCCCCCTCTCTGAGCTTCAAGAGGATTCGGTCCTCCAGTTCATGCTTCATCTCTCTTCCCTACTCTGAATCCCACATTCATCTGCTTTCCCAGGGACCTGTTTCCCTCAATTATCTCTAGTCTTCTCATTTCTATTTTTACCAAGTCGAGTGGTTAAGAAAAAACTTATTATCATGTTAAAGAAATACGATTACATTCCTGCTTTACTAGCAGTTTTATAATGGGAAATGGATAGTAAGTTCTTTTACTACTTTTTTGACATCTACAGATATCTTTTAAACTATTGCTGTAATAAATCATACTTAAGGGGCTTTTGTAATACATTATTCTTACATTTTTCTAAGAATCCTTTCTGCTTAAATGTATAGTAATAATTTTAAAATATATTATTAGATTTAATTTGCCTTTTTAGTTTTTCTAATTTAGGGTTTTGCATCTTGCTTGACTTACATCAGCATTTTGTTGGTCCAAAGCTTGACTTGGGAAGATTTCTATATCTTATATTTCCTGCAGCTTTTGTGTAACATGAGACTTAATTCGTTCTTAAAAATTTGAAAGACCGTACCCCAAAAGTTCTGGGGCCTCGTGTTTTTTTCAGAAGTGTTCTTTGATAATATAATCTCTTTCTTCTGTTTGTCTAGTTGACCATCCCGACACAACATTTACTAACTTCTGGTGTGTAGTTTTTAATGATAGTTTTCCCCTCCAGAAGGCTTTTACTTGCAGTTTTGATCTCCTTTTTGATGTTAGAATTATTTAACAAAATTTTGTTTTTAAAATTGTTAATTATTTGAATTTTGTTTTTTAAATACATTATTCATTAATGTTTAGTTTTATTAAACTGTGGTCCAAGAAGGTGACTTGTATAATCTATGTTTTTGAAGTTTATTTAATTTTTAGTTTTTATGGACATTTGAAAAGATGTGTCATGTATTATGGTTTAGAGTTTGGGGTGCATATCTATTTAATCAATTTTATTATTTCTGTTTCACTATGTACACATTTATATTTAGGGGGTTTTTTAATCTATAAGCAGGATGGGGATTTTTTTTT
>NW_007749690.1:0-573 GCF_000696425.1 Galeopterus variegatus | reverse complement strand
TTTTTTCCATTTTCTTGGTCAATCTGTTCTTTGTTATTTTATTAACACATAATCTATTATACATATTTGTGGGGAACAGAGATGAATATTAATACCTGTGTGCAATAAGTGATGATCAAATCAGGATAATTCATATATTCATCATTACAAAACATAATAATTCTTTGTGTCCACTAACTAATTTCTCATTAGCCCTCCTCCCCCTCCTATGATAATTATTTTAAATCAGACTTGGCAATGGGGTGGATTTCCACTCACCCAAATACAGATGTTGGCACTTTCTTTTCCATATATCCCAGCCCTTGAGATGACCAGGATCCCATCCACTTTATCTTGGTGGGATTCACAGGATTCCAGAAGCACTGAAGAGGAGGTTATCCTTTCACCAACTCACTCTCATCCTTCTTAACCTTATTTTCCTCCCCAGCTCTTCTAATCCAGGTAACCGTCATTTCATAGAGGGGCGGGAAGAGAGAAGAGACCACGTCTACAGCCTAAATAAATAGATAAATAAGATCATTGAGCAATAATTCACATACCATGCACTTTACCCATTAAAAGTGTACAATTCAC
>NW_007749689.1:13913-14463 GCF_000696425.1 Galeopterus variegatus | reverse complement strand
ATGTGTTGTTTGTATGAAGAGCAGGCACCATAGAGCAAGATGTTGGAGAACTCAGGGGAATGGCTTGCAGCTGAGGGCTCTGGACCATGATTGCCTGAGATACACCTCAGGCACCACAAATAAGACTCCATTAGGTGCAATAGCTTTGGCATGGCAGAACCAGCAGGAAAATAAAGGAGGTTTAAGTGCAACCAGACAGGACAGAACCACACATGATGGAAGAGGAACCTTAATGAAACTCACTCTGGCTTTCCCTGCTATACCTACATTCATTGGTCAATTAAATTAATTCAGCAAAAGAGCCATATAAAATACTCACAGACTATCAAATTTAGCATATTTCACTAAGGTACAAGATGACAAGGGGACATCTGCTCATCTATAATGATGCATTTCTTCCCTGAAATTTTCGGGCATCAGGTCTTCATTTCTTCTATAGCCGTCAGGTGTCATCAAAAAAATACAATTTTTAACTGCAATTGTTTGAGTAACCTCCATACCATTTTCCATAGAGGCTGCACCATTTTGTAGTCCCACCAGCAATGTATGA
>NW_007749689.1:10656-12155 GCF_000696425.1 Galeopterus variegatus | reverse complement strand
CCACTTTGTGTGTCTCAAATCTCAGTTCTTTTTGAAATTGGGTGTTTTTGGAGTATGAACAAAAATCACACAAACATGACATAATATAAAATAAATAGCAAAAGGGAAATCTTGAAAATGGCTCTTAATATTTCTTATAACCTTGTATTTATCTTTCATTGTTTCAGAATCCAGGGGGGTATTCTGATGACCCAGACACCACTTTCCTTCTTGGTCACCCCAGGAGAGCTGGCCTCTGTCTCCTGCAAGCCTAGTCAGAGCCTCCTATATAGTGATGTGCACCCCTGTTTGTATTGGTAACTGCAGAATCCAGGCCAGTCTCCGTGGCTCCTGATCCATTTGGTTCCCATCCAGGCCTCTGGGGTCCCAGACAGATTCAGTGGGAACGGGCCAGGGACAGATTTCACACTGAAGATCAGTGAGTGGAGGCTGAAGATGTTGGAGTTTATTACTGTATGCAATATAGACAAAATCCTCCCACAGTGATATAGCCCTGAACACAAACCTCTCCACTTGCCCTAGCACAGCTGCCCAAATGTGTTGTTTGTATGAAGAGCAGGCACCATAGAACAAGATGTTGGAGAACTCAGGGGAATAGCTTGCAGCTGAGGGCTCTGGACCATTATTGCCTNACATTGTATATTGACAAAATAAAATAAAATAAAATATTTTTTAAAAATACAATTTTTAAAATTAATTATTTTCTTCTACATATGTTTCAGTTTTTTAGTTCTATTCTAAGACCTGTGATTTTTTTACTAAAAGTGGAAATTTTAGGGCTAGCTAGTTATTTCACTTGGTTAGAGAACAGCCTTATAACCTGAAGGTCATGGGTTCAGGTCCCCATACCAGACAGTTACAAAAAACATAAATAAAAGTGGGAGTACTTTATTTTTTTAAATTTAAATTATAATATGGTAATGAAAGCTTTAGCATTATTTTGGAAAACATTCATATCCGGAACAGTCAATAAATTCATATTACATCGTCAAAGATATGTTGAAACTGAATGAAAAAACTGAAGAAACAATGGTGATCATATCAGAGTTTACACTACTTGATACTGAATATAACTTCCTTATTCTCAAAATAAATATGTGGAACTATATGATTTAAATATACCACATTTAAAATAGTATTCTAACAATATTTTGATTTATAACAGAGCATAACAATTATGGTAATATTTCATGGTAGAAGTAAATAAAGGTTTAACTTAACAAATAAAAATAATTCTGCTTCTGCTTAAGTATAGTAGAGATGACTGCTCATTTCAAGATAATATCTCATGGTGAGGAAAATTAATATACCACTGTATATTGTATATTATTTTTGTTGAGTTTAAATGTTGTATTTCAATATTTAAGTAGATGAAAAAAACAACTGAATCCTTCCAATTAGATGTAATTATCTCAATCTGTATGTGTGTGTGTGTCTATGTGTGTGTGTGTGTGTGTATCCCCATCTCTGAAATAGATGGAAGAGGATATGAGAAAGAA
>NW_007749689.1:8506-8720 GCF_000696425.1 Galeopterus variegatus | reverse complement strand
GAAACTTAATGACATAACAATGAGTCACAGTGAGATGACGTAATGAACTAAGCAAAACTATCCAGGATGTGAAGGAGGAAATTTACAAAAATATTAATACTTTAAAAAGCATGCAGAAGAACACATGGAACTGAAGAAGTCATTCAATGAAATAAAAACACAACTAAGTGCTTAAGCAGCAGGCTAGAGCAAGCAAAAGAGTTTGTGATCTTAA
>NW_007749689.1:7637-8391 GCF_000696425.1 Galeopterus variegatus | reverse complement strand
ACAAGTCATCAGAAAAACACAGGATTTAAAACACACATTAGACCAATTGGACCTGGCAGATATCTACAGGACATTTTATCCAACAACTACAGAATAGACATTCTTCTCATCAGCTCCTAGAACATTCTCCAGGATAAACCACATATTTGGTCCAAAAACAAACCTTTATTAATTTTAAAGAAAGTTAAATCATTTCAAGTGTCTTCTCAGAACACAACAATTAAAGGTAGAAATCAATAACAAACAAAACTCTGGAAATTATACAAACTTGTTGGAAGTAAACAACATGCTACTGCACAGCATATTGGTCCAAAAAGAAATTAAACAGAAAATAATAAAAAANAAAAAAAAAAAAAAGAGACAGAGAGAATAAAAAATAAATAAAAAGAAAATCTAAAAGTGATAGTAGACAACCTTAAGCATACAAACATCTGTATCATTTGTACTCCTGAAGCAGAGAAGAAAGGAAAAGGCGTTGAGAACATATTCAATAAAATAAGAGCATAAAACTTCCCAGGTATGGAGAGTGACAAAGACCTTCAGATTCAGGAGGCTCAATGATCCCCAAAGAGATTCAATCTAAAAAGATCCTCTTTCAGACTTAATATAGTGAAACTGGCAAAACACAAAGACAAAGAAACAATCCTAATTACAGCAAGACAGAAGTGTCAAGCCACTTCTAAGGGAGTCCCCATCCGATGTACAGCAGACTTCTCAACAGAAACTCTACAGGCCAGAAGAGAATGGGATGATA
>NW_007749689.1:5091-5778 GCF_000696425.1 Galeopterus variegatus | reverse complement strand
ATACGACCAACAAATTTGAAAACCCAAAGAAATGGATAAATTTCTGAATACAAACAAACTATCAAGACTGGACCAGGAAGAAATAGAAAGCCTACCCAGACCAATCAGAAGTGATGAGACTGAAGCAGTAATCAGCAATTTCCAAATGAAGAAAATCTCAAGAACATATAGCTTTACTGCTGAATTCTACCAAATCTTTAAAGAGGAATTAATACCAAGTCTTTCCAAACTATTCAAAAAAATTGAAACAGGGCCATTCAACCAAACTCATTCTATAAGTTTAGAATCACCCTAATACCAAAAGCAGACAAAGATGCATATACACAAAAATCCTAAACAAAATATTAGCAAATAGAATGCATCAACATGTCAAAAAATTTATACATCATAATCACGTGGGATTTATCCCAGGGATGCTAGGATGGTTCAACATATGCAAGTCAATAAAGGTAATATAACACATCAACAATGTTGAGGACAAAAACCATGTCATTATCTCAATGGACAAAGAAAAAGCATTTGAAAGATTTCAATATCCCTTCAAGGTAAAGAAATATCAGTTGTAGAAGGAAAATACCTCAACAAAATAAAAGCATTGTATGACAAACCTACAACCAATATCATCATGCTCTTACCACTCCTATTTAACTAGTATTGACTAGTATTGGAAGTACTAGCCAGAGCAAT
>NW_007749689.1:1460-3466 GCF_000696425.1 Galeopterus variegatus | reverse complement strand
AAACTCCTAAAAGAAAATATAGGGGAAACACATAGGAAATAAGACTGGACAAAGTCTTTATAAATGTGACACCAAAATCACAAACAATCAAAATAAAAAATAAGCAAATGGGATTATATCAAAATAAAATCTTCTGAAACAACAACAGCAACAGCAATATCACAACACAGCGAAAAGACAACACACAGTTAGGAAAAAAAGAATTGCAAACTATGCTTCTGACAGAGAATTAATATCCAGAATATACAAGAACTCAAACCACTTAACATTAAAAATTTTTTTTTAATTAAAATGGACAAAGGACTTGAGTCATTTCTCAAAGGTAAATGTACAAATAGTCATAGACATATGAAATAGTGCTCAAAATCCCTCATCATCAGGTAATTTAAATCAACACCACATTGTGGTATCATCTCACCCCAGTTAGACTGGCTGATACAAAAAAGACAGAGAAAAACAAATGAGGCAAGAATGCAGAAAAAGGGGAACCTTCCTGCACTGCTAGTGAGACTGTAAATTGGTGCAGCCATTTTTCAGAATGGTATGCAGGTTCCTCAGACAACTACAGGTCAAACTACTGTAAGATACAGCAATTCCACTGCTCAGTACATACCCAAAGGAATGGAAATAATCATTTCAAAGGGATACCTGTACCTTCGTGTTTACTGCAGATATGTGTATATAGCCAAGAGTTGGAAACAACCTAAATGTCCATCATCGAACAACAAGACAAGGAAACTGTGGTATATATAAACAATGGAATGCTACTCTGAAATAACAAAGAGTGAAATACTGCCATTCACAGCAACATGGATGAACTTAGTGAAAATCATGCAGAGTGAAATATCAGGTATGGAAAGAGAAATGCTGTACATCCTCATTCATAAATGGGAGCTAAAAAATAAAGAAATATTTTTTTTTTAAAAAAGTAAGAAAGATACAACAATCACAATAATAAGTTAAACTTTCGAAAGGAGAGAACACAAATGAGGTTCTCAGAAGTGGGCAAGGCGGAGAGGGTAGNACAAAGTCTTTATGAATGTGACACCCAAATCACAGGCAATCAAAATAAAAAATAAGCAAATTGGATTATATCAAACTAAAATCTTCTGAAACAACAACAGCAACAGCAAAAACACAACACAGCAAAAAGATAACACACAGTTAGGAAAAAAAGAATTGCAAACTATGCATCTGACAGAGAATTAATATCCAGAATATACCACAACTCAAACCACTTAACATCAAAAATTTTTTTTTAGTTAAAATGGACAAAGGACTTGAGTCATTTCTCAAAGGTAAATGTACAAATGGTCATAGGCATATGAAAGAGTGCTCAAAATCCCTCATCATCAGGTAATGCAAATCAACACCACATTGAGGTACCATCTCACCCCAATTAGACTGGCTGATATAAAAAAGACAGAGAAAAACAAATGAGGCAAGAATGCAGAAAAAGTGGAACCTTCCTGCACTGCTAGTGAGACTGTAAATTGGTGCAGCCATTATACAGAATGGTATNTGCAGAGTGAAATGTCAGGTATGGAAAGAGAAATGCTGTATGTCCTCATTCATAAATGGGAGCTAAAAAATAAAGAAATACATATTTTTTAAAAAAGTATGAAAGATACAACAATCACAATAATAAGTTGAACTTTCGAAAGGAGAGAACACAAATGAGGTTCTCAGAAGTGGGCAAGGCGGAGAGGGTAGGGGAACGAAGAATGGGTATACGGCATGAAAAACTATTACGCTGTATAATGTTGAGCATACTAATTATCCTGGTTTGAGGATCAATAATGCACACAGGTAATGATATTCAACCCCTTACACCACAGATATGTACAATCAACTATGTTACAATAAAGAAAATGAATTTAAAAAAAAAAAATAAAAGAAGCATCCAAGCCATAGAATTAGAATATTTCTTCTAGTTAACGCAAAAAAAAAAAAAAAAAGTTACATGATCACCTTGATTTGTACTAAAAACATAAAATAAAATTTAT
>NW_007749689.1:0-560 GCF_000696425.1 Galeopterus variegatus | reverse complement strand
ACTTTAGTCCTAATGTGAAACAATCTCTATCTACAGCTTTTTTTTTTCTCATACTCCACCCTTTTTACTGATTTTCTATTGATGTTCTTAGCACGAAATTCCTACAGTGATTTTCTCTAGAGAGGAACTGATCCTGGGCTGCCAGGATCTCCAGACCAATAAAACAATGGAGGCTGTACCTGTGATTCTGAACAGTCACATTTTCTAATTACTGTATTCTTTTACCACAATGTGTTTATTTATGATTTAAAAAAGAAAAAAACTTAATTTAGCAGACACTTACTAATTAGGCATGGATAACAAAGTGTTGAGTAATGTATTTTCTAAAGCTGTGGTCTGATGCAGATTTTATTATTGTGAGCATTAGTGTATTGTTTTGTGTACATTCCATTGTTTTAATATAGTATTGTAATTTTTATTTCAGAGTTTGTTAGAGACATTTATAGTTGAATGATAAGTATTATGGAGTTTGTTTTATTGTGGCTCCTAGAAAATGTGATTTATTTCATTAAACCAATTTAAGTATATTTAAATTACTTCAGAGATAGGATAAGATAAAC
>NW_007749688.1:9934-10696 GCF_000696425.1 Galeopterus variegatus | reverse complement strand
CTGAATCCAAATAAATAAGAATTCTATTTAATTTCTAGTGAATGCTAGTAAAGGTGCCAGACCATGGGAGATATGAAGATGTAATACATGGTACTGTCCCTTAAAGAATGACAAGATGTAGAATGTCTTTTTTTCCCTCTCATTCTCCAGGGCTTGTCTTTGGGTTTTTATATAATTGGCACTCTGTGTGTTCATGTGAAATATTCTTTGTGTTTTTTAGGTCATTTTTGTTTTGGTGTCATACTCCATATGTACCCAAATTATATGTTTAGTTTCCTCAAAGCACTTTCCTACTGAAGATTCTGCTAGGTTGTTTTCTGAATTTTTTTTAAAAGCTAGATCAATGGAGGAGTATTCACTCTTCTCAAAATAAGCCAGATATGAAACAAAAATCTAAAACCTTCCCTTCTTAATATTATAAATTCCTCCAAATTTTTTAGTCACAAAATAAGAAATCTGATTTCCAGCTCTTTGTGTGAATGCAGAGATAATAACAAGTAGACAGAAACTACTACCTATTACAGAGACAGACTTATTACTCAAAATGATAACAAGAGAAGGTGTTGCTTGCTATAGCATTAATTAATTTAGTTAGTATTTTTGATTTTGAGAACCTAATATATGTCAAGTAGTCTGCTAGTTACTGAAACTGATGCAAATAAGTTAACAAAGATAGTCCTGACCTAACATACACTTTAGTAGAGAAAATCACAAAAAAAACACTATGGACCAATAAATGCATTAATACCTTTATCTAAGAAG
>NW_007749688.1:0-9441 GCF_000696425.1 Galeopterus variegatus | reverse complement strand
TATGTCAAGTAGTCTGCTAGTTACTGAAACTGATGCAAATAAGTTAACAAAGATAGTCCTGATCTAACATACACTTTAGTAGAGAAAATCACAAAAAAACACTATGGACCAATAAATGCATTAATACCTTTATCTAAGAACAATGCAAGCATAAACAGAGAAGAACGGACTTTGGTGATGTTGAAGACAAGCTTACAGTGTGTCACAAATGCTTCACGGCCATGCCCACATCCCCAGAGCCACATCGCTTTAGTGAGCAGTAGGTGACTCTTAATTATGAGCATCTGCTCCTCTTTGTCAGATTTTCTTTCCTCTCGAAGACATGAAAGGACACACATGCCTCATGATTAGCATATCTGAAATTAACGGCTGGGGGGAGAATATAAGAACCCCAGGCTTTGCCTCTTAAGTGGATCAATGCTGGGGTGTATGTTTTATCCTGTTTCCAAGTTTCTCCATGTATTAAGCTCTGATTATCCCTTGATAATGGAAACTTTATTTGCTGCCCTTCCTCTTCTGTATGACTCCCACATTTTCCCCACAAGGTTTTTCCTTACCTCTACCTCTCAAATAAAATTACTGCACTTAAATCCTGCTTCAGGGACTGCATCAGGTAGATATTTGGTAATACAAGTGGTCTGAGGAACCAAATTCTATGAATAAGAGACTAGAATTGAAACACTTGTTGGCAAACAAACTCCCTTTGCAGATAGTACTTAGGGGCATGATAACCCCTGGCATGCCAGAATGTTACACTGACAAGACTTTCACATGTAGTGAACTGGGGTGAGATGCAGGAGAAAGCGGAAGCACCAGCTTATGCAATACCTCTAGCATTTGAGGGAGTTGATGATGATGGAATTCTAAGGATTTGGAATTGATTCATTGCTGGAAAGGAAGTTAATGCGATGAAGAAGAGGAGGACATGCTCAAATCAGTCAATTATTAACTTAGGGCACAATATAAAAGCCAGAAGGCCTTTATTGCAGCTTTTAACACCCTTATCTCCTGCATCCATAGGGCAGGTTTGCCCAAAATTTGGCCAGGACCTGGTTATGAAAGTAGAATTACAAAAAAAGCCAAGTAGAAACCTCTAAAATTATTCCCCATATTAATACCCCAGACAAAATGGCAAATCAGAAGAAATCCCCAATACCAGGTGGATTAATGCCATTCTTCAAAAAGCAAATTGATTATGATAGATAACAGTGGAATAGGATAACCTTCCTGAGATAGCAGCCACAATTGTGTCACCACAGTGGATGTGGTATCACATTGTACTGTAAAAATAAGTCATATTGATATAACTTCTTGGACTGTAGCAGGTTGAATAGTTTCCCCCAAAAGATTTATCTAATTCATAATACCTAGTACCTGTGAATGTGACTTTATATGGAAATAAGATCTTTGTAATATGTAATTAAAGTAAGGGATTAAATGGGATCACACTTGATTAGAGTGAGTCCTAAATCTCATATAAATCTTACATGAGAAAGAGAAGGACATGCAGAGACACAGGGAAGACACCATGTGAAGACAGAGACAGAGACTGGAGTCATGTCGCCAAAAGCCAAGGAACCACCAGAAGCTAAAAGAGGCAAAAAAGGATCTCTCTAGAGGCTGCAGAGGCAGTGTGGTCCTGCTGATACCTTGACTTCGTATTTCTGGCCTCTAGAAATGTGAGAGGATAATTTCTGCTGTTTTAAGCCAATAATGACTTGTAAATCCCCATACAATAAAAGGGCCCTCTCTGCCTTCACTGAGATCATAGTTGATTCCAGTGAATGCTCTCAGGAAACTGAGGATTGCCAGTGCAAGTTTGTGTGGAGGGCTTGAGCATGAGTGTGCATGGAACCAGCAGGAGTGTGGCACATGTCTTGGGGACAATTACAACATGGAATGAAAATCTCTTATACATTTGTTGAAAATTAGAATCCTTGGTTTTTAGGGCCGGCCCGGTGGCGCACTCGGTAGAGTGCGGTGCTTGGGAGTGCGGCGGCGCTCCCGCTGAGGGTTCGGATCCCATGTGGAGACCTGTTCCCGCTCACTGGCTGAGCGCAGTGCAGGCGCAACACCAAGGGTTGCGATCCCGTTACCGGTCAGTAAAAAAGACAAAAAAGAAAAAAAAAAAAAAAAGAATCCTTGGTTTTTATATGGATTTTTAAATTTAGTTTTGGAACTTAGTTGTAGTACTTCTGCCATAAACAAGTTATCTAGAAGTAAATAAACTCACCTTCCTTGATTCTTAGTTTTTTTCCTACACAAAATGAGGGATTTCAGATAGGAAGAAACACTTTGCGCTCTAAGATAATCTCACTCTAATTTCTAGATAAATTTCAGACATAACCAATTAATTTTACCATAAAATTATTAAGTTGAAAAATAAAAGTACATATATAGAGTTTATCAATTTTGTTTAATTAGTGCCATAGAGATTCATTAGTAAGTTATCTGCATTTTAACTACCCACATTCTGTCTATTCATCCCTTTTCATTAGTGAGGTAGAAGTACTATGATTCAAATCCATGGATTTTGCTAGCACTGGCAAAATCAAGTATTGATTTGACTCTCTTCTTACTCAGTTATACAACTGGATTATGTTCAATAGCATTGATTTCATGACGTATTTTACATATTCATTTATAATAATAACAGCTGATAATCATTTTGTAGCTTTTATGGTGAAATGAGAAATTTGCCTCTAAAGTTTTATTGAAGACCATTAAAGTCTCATTGATTTTTTTCTTATTATTAATGAAGTAAAAAAGTTTGCATTTGTATTTGTATTTGTACAAAATCTGAGAAATGCTAAATAAATTGAGGATATCTCAATTTGGAATCCAGTGGACAGAACATACACAAATATGCATCAGTATGTTCAGTAGTTTTTTTTTTTATTATTTGCTTTCCATTTCCTGTACAAGAAGAAACTCCAAATGTGTATCTAATATATTTTTTTTTGCCTGTCCTAACTCATGAAAAATGTTTTGTTTCTCTATTTCACATCTAATCAGAAATTTTTTTCTTTGAACTATTTTAGGAATGGGCTTGTAAATATTCAGTATATCTGAAAAAAAATTAGTCATAAGCATGAATATTTATTTTGCTTCAAGTAAAATCTTAGGATGCCGATTGTGCTATCTGATACAGTAGGCACTAGCCATATATGGCTATTGAAAGTCAAAATGTGGCCAGTCCAAATTGGGATAGATTATAGGTATAAAATGAATATCAATTTGTAAGATTTAATAAGGAAAAAAGAATGAAAATTATCTCAATAGCTCTATAATGACCGCATGTTGAAATTATAACATTTCAACTATATAAAGTTAAATAAAATATGTTACTGAACTGATTTCATCAAGTCCTTATTTTTTTATATATGTGGATACAGAAAATGTACATCTAAATTCTCATGTTTGCAGTTCATATTTGTAGGTTACATGAGTTTTCTGTTATGCAATGCTGGTTAATTTTACATAATTAAACCTCCAGTAGGACTGCAAATTAGCTTACAAGGAGAGCAGTTACAAAAAAGGGTGGATCACACTTACGGAACACATATTTTGCATAGGGCTTTATCCTATTCCTTTCATGTATCATCAATCTTCACTATATCTTCTGAGAATTATGTCATTATTATCCCCACTTTATTGTTAAGATTTTTAAAGTTTAGAGTGATTAGCTAACTTGCCTTTTTTACAGGACAAGTTAAAAGTAAAGACAGAAGCCAGAGCTTTTATCTGCTGCTTGCAAAGTTTTTAATACTTAAAAAATTTAATTTTAGTAGGAATAGATGTCAGAGACTGCTTGTTGTTTCCAATATCCATTTTCCTCTTTATCATAGTCATAGTACTCCTAATTTTAGTGTGCCCTGCATTTCTCAACTCCCTTGTAATTATTTATACCATAAGACTACGGCCTGTCAAATAGGATGAAAGCTGATTAAAATCTTTCTCAAGAGAAAGTCATATGTGTGTTCCTTGTACCCTCCTCTTCACCCCTTTCTCCTTGAACTTGAGTATGAGGTCTGGAGTCGATGCAACCATTACTATAAGACAGCTTTAAGGATAAAAACCACTCCTAGTAGAACAAAAGATAAAATAACCAGAGTTCTCAGAGATTTCACAGAGATTTCATTTTAGCATAAAATCAGTTGGATGGTTTACTTCAAGACTTACATATGAGAAAATAAAAGCAAGTATTTTTGAAAACACTCGTATGTTCTGTCTTTGGTTATTTTTAGATAAACCTATTTATTTGATACCAATAGTAATTAAATAGTCTTTAAAATGAAATAAAACATGTTTCTGGAATAAGTTTCAAGTTTTTGGATAAAAGTAACTGAAAGCCTCAAGAATAATGATAACCTGGCAGCAAGAAATAGGAGTAAGGGATTTGTAGGGCTTTCTGGCCATGGTACGAATCAGAAGGGGTAGAAAAAAGGATAAAGGAACACAACAAATATAAAAGACAAGCAAGAAGACACAATCTGACATAGTTTATAACTGTGCATAAAATCCCTTTCTCTTGTATCTCAGGTATACCTTCCACTCGTACCTTAACTAGTTCCATTTGGTGCTCAGGTCTCCTTCCCAGCACCACCTAGAGATCAGAGATGACATAAATATGCTTTTAAGTGGTAGATATAGGCTATAAGTAGTAACATGATCAGCACTTGAAACTTTCTCATCATCAGAATGAGAAAATAAGCAGATAAAAAAAATCCCATTCCTGACCTGTCTCAACCATGAAATCAGGGATAATACACAAGATATGTGACAAACGTGGAGAGCTGGAAACCAATACAAAAATGCCAACAATGCCTAATGCCTACAAATGCAAAGTGGACAGATAGAACCAAATGGGAAGCTGTTTATTTTGCTACATGCTCAAGGCTTAATTTTCACTTTCCCACTTTCAGAATGTCATTTTGCTCATGAAGATTTTTCATTAAATTTTCAGCTGACAGGCAAGTGATAGTCTTCAAACGTGGAATTAGTTCAGTAATAGAAATCCTTGCTTGAGGCTCTATCTGCATTTCCAAGGCAGTGCAGTGTCAAGGGAGAGTTCTGCCAGAGGGAATTTTTAGAGATGGGAGCAGATTTTAGATCAAGAACTCTCTCCTAGTACTTGCCTTCCACCCAAACCCTTCCATTCAGTCTTTGTGCATCTTCTTAAAGCAGTCTTGCCTCTTGGATTTCAGGCTGAAGAAAAACAGGCAAGCATAGAAACTGACCACCGGGGACAGTACCACCTGCCAAGACTTTGTGGGAATACAAATTAGCGTTAAGACCAAATAGCTAGAATTTAAGTTTACCAAATTTATTTACTTCATTAAGTTTATAGGTTACTTACAATAACCCTCAGTGACCTACCAAAATTGTTTTCCTCATTTAATTTTCTTTTACTAAATATTGCAATTGTGTTATTTTCTATCATTTATATACATTATGTACTAAAAATAAAACTTCTCCTTTAATAAAAAAACATTGGAAGCTAAAAGCAGATAAAATAAAAACTTATTTGGGTTATTTTTCTCCATCAAATAATGCATTTAGGGCTAACATATTTAAGAAATGGGAATTTTTTAAACCCAAGGAACAAACAAAATAAGTGCAATCATTTAGAAAACGTTCTATTTGTGTTCTCTCGATTATCTTGATTAACGTTATGAAGACATAGCCTCAACGCAGAAGGTACAACTGAAACAATCCAGTCTGATCAAGGATTTAAAATCATGGCCACATTACAACATTCCTGGGAAGTACCTAAATTTCTCAGAGAACCTAAAAATATTTCTCAGATGACTTTGAATATATGAAGTGACTCTAAGCTAATGAAAATTGAATGGGGGCTGGAGCTTTTCCCCAAAGCCTAATGTTTAGAATTTTAATCTACCATATTCAGCCAGCCCTAATTAGAGGACTTCAGAACTATGCAGACATCTATCATCATGATATGACTCTGGGGAGGCATGTGTGTGTGTAATTAATCACCATGAATACCTGCCGTTCTCTCTTTTCCCTTGTGGAGACTAGAAGGGAGAGAAATGCGTAGAGACACCACCTTGTGTAAACAACTCCGCATCCTATCAGTCCAATTATTTTACTTTCTTAGAAGAACCTTTGTTTTAAAATGTTGCTAATTTCCATGTGTTTATTCTTTTTAATATACACATACATGGGCATTTTTTCTCTCTTCACCTGAAAATATAGCTGCTTCACTGGGGGAGGAGGAAAACTTTACTGTCTTATGAATAGTGTGCTGTTCCGTCTCAAAGGACAGAATTCCTCCATGTGAATCCCTAGTGTCTATCTATGAAACACCTGGCTTTTCTTTGGAGATTTTCATCCAAAGTACTGAGAGAGTGTGACCTTTCTTCAGTTATGAGATAATGACAAGGCTGCCAAACATGTTTTGTTTCAAATTGCTTTTAAAGATCTGTGCCATAAGCTATGATTATATAGAAAGAGAAAGGTCATTAAAAGATAAAAGAAAGAAAATGGCTTATTTATGGAAATTAATGAATTTAGATTTCTGTAGCACCTATTATGTAACCACGAATACAGTGAGAAAGGAAGCGTTAATGAACTTTAAATGTTGAAGAATATTTTTCTGCTCTGTCGTCAACAGTTTGAGTATAAGTGTGGCAGCTTTTGCATACTAAGTGCTGATATTTTTACTCTGCAGGACAGTAGCAGAAAAAGGGTGGGGGGATGTCTTTCAATGTGAAGTTACAAAAGCTAATAGAATAAAGGAGTCTATACTCTGCAGTTTCCAAAAAACATTGTATGTTTTGAGTTACTCCAAATTCAAGTATATCTCACTTAAAATTTCAAATTCAAATATATCAAGCAAATCAGAGTAGCCTGAAACAGCATAGGTCGCTGGGTTCAGGTTTCAAAAACCATTGGAAGTGTCAGAATGAACCATAAAACTGATCAGATTAAAGCAACTACTGGCCTTTGAACAAAATTTGCTTTTGTGGCAATTATTCTTTATAAAGCAATGCACCTTAAAGATATGATGTTTAAGTTTTTAGGCCTTCATTCCAAGACGAGTCAAGGGGTTCTGAGGAACAGCTGGTCAATGAGAACATTTATATGTGAGAATAGAAACAGAAAGACCTCCAATTAAAAAGCCCCAAGGTTAATGTTGCATGAGAAAATATAAAGCAGAAATTGTTCATAGTTGAAAGTAGCAGAAGCAGAGTATTAGGAACACAAGTTGTGCATTATAATTTGGACTTAAATAAAGACAGAATTGAATGAGCCTTTCCCATGCAAAAAAAAAGCAAACATAAAATTTTAGAAAAGGATTTAAAAATCAGAACATGATCAGAGGTGATATTCTGCTCCTCTATGTTCCTGAATTCCTTAATTAGAAGTGAGCATATCAATGTTACCACGACTCTCGTCTTTGTAATTTTAGCAATTTAGTATCCAAGGGAAAATCTGAGAAGGAAAAACTAGTTCCGCTCATGCAATCTTAACATATTTTATTTAATTCTTAGCTCTGACCCTTATCTAGGAAGCAGACTGTGACCAATCCAAAGTCTGCCTCAGCCAAGAAAATATTTTGGAAAATTGTCTCTATTTTTATAGGTTTTTAATATTTTATTATACTTTCTCCTATTACCTCCTCTCGGTTCAGTCCTTCCACAACAACTCTTATTATGCAATGGTCAGGAAAAAATATTGATAAGAAAATTTGTGTTTTGGAGAATTTGTATTTTATCTTTTTGTTTGGTTATAATATTCCTGAAATTGCTCCTGACAATCGGGGGTCCTGATTCTCCCCCTACTATATTACCTGTCAAAGAATTTATATTATATAAACGTCTTTTTCTAATATTCAGTGATACAAGATTCCCATTGAAAAAGCTGCTCAGTCAAAGAAGGAAAATGCAATTTGATTCACCACACAAAACAAAGAACCAAAGGAAAACTACTATGTTAAAAAGAAAAGAAAGGAAAAAAAAAAAAAGTTTACTAAACTGGGTTTAATATACCAAATTAGATGTAATGCCTTTTTTTTTTTAAGTTCCAACTTAAAGAAACCCATCTTCACCTAGTTAAAAACCTGAACCCCAGGTGAAAATTTCATTTTGATTGACAGCAAAGCCATTTGTTAATATAGTCAACATTTATAAAACTGGCATGTGGACAAGAGTGTCTTTGATTTGGATATTTATATTTGATTTATTTTTGATATTTGTCTTTGATATGGATAACTAGTTTTTTTCCTTGTCTATCCTGTATTAGAAAACAGGCAAGAAGTACATTTTTCTAATGTCAGTTCTTCAAATGAGTGTGTGCCCTTCAGAGCAGTTCAGTTAAGTAACATCAAGCAATGAGCACAGTAGTTCTAGCACCTTGAGTTTACATCTACTTTGTTATAATTTGAATAATACTTTCAGATTACATTTGCAAGAAAAGATTGGAGATTATATCAGAAGCTAGCTTTTAAAACATAATTAATATGAATTCAGGTCTAAGTCAAGCATCTAGCAGGGGATGTTCATGATTGTGCAAACCCTTAAAACGAAGAGATGTGCCAACGTTTTGTGATGTAACTTTTAGAGCAATTTCCCACTTGAATTTCTGGTAAGGATTTAGAAAGGAATTCGTTCCAAAAAGATTTGTTTTATGAGAAAAAAAGTAACAAAGAAACAAAGGAATTAAGTGATTATGAGAAATAAATTGTTTTCAGAATGGAACGAGATTAGATGAAAATTCACTTACATGTAAAGTATAAAAATATTATGGGATTATCAATTTTTCCTTTGAAACAACAGAAGGGTAGAATCAACCCTTTTCTTTGTAGGAAAACAACCTATTTATGATTTCTAAGTAAGAGCAGCAAAAGAAATAGAAAAGGGAAATTGCAAGAATGATACCAGCGGTGCTCAGGTAGCATTTTATGAGGTGAGGCAAAGCAAAGACAAGGCCTGATTACCTGCCCCTTGAAGACCCAAGCATGAAAAGGAGAATGGATTATCTTGGCTGAAAGCATTTTTTTTTTTTTGTAAAGTACTCATGTTTTGGGTCACCCTTTCATCCAACAGTGCTGATTCATCAGCTTGAAGAAATGATTAAACTCACTGCCAGGTATAGTGTCATGCTCTTTGTGGGAGCTCAGTAAACATTAATCAAGGGAAGTGATGAGAATTTACAAAGCAGAAAAACAGTATCACTTGTGACACACAATAGAAACTACAGTAGCCCTGGCATTTAAAATATGGGCTAAAATATTTAATAAAATGTGGGGTTGTCTTTTTACTTTGGCAACCTTGTTTCCACTGGAAATTAACTCCTTTGAACGATCTTGAATTTCTTTACCCTGTAAAGTTTGCTTAAAAAATAAAAAACCCTAAAGAACCAACAGTTGTCTATTCAAATTCTTAAATAAGCTTAATATCTTTTTTTTTTTTTTTT